>NC_037684.1:19372917-19625867 GCF_003255815.1 Theropithecus gelada
TTCAATATGATATTGACAAAAGGGGAACTAATGTCCATGTGGCAGAAACTCCAACAAAGTAACCCAAAAATCTAGGCCACTTGCCTTTTATTCTGTAGCTTAGGTGTCAGCATTTTCTCACCCAAGTGAAGTTCAATTCTCAGGATTCTGTGTTTACCCCATGATTGGAATGCTGAATTAAGCACTTGGTTATGTTCTGCAATGAAAAATCCTTCTCTTTCCTTCTTTTCTCTTTCCCTCCATCCATTCTTACTGTATTAGTCATTTTCCACACTGCTGATAAAGACATACCCAAGACTGGGCAATTTACAAAAGGAAGAGGTTTGTTTAACTTATGGTTCCACGTGGCTGGGGAGGCCTCACAATCATGGTGGAAGGCCAGGAGGAGCAAGTCACATCTTACGTGGATGGCAGTGAAGAGAGAGCTTGTGGAGAGAAACTCCTGTTTTTAAAACCATCAAATCTCATGAAACCCATTAACTATCACAAGAACAGTGTAGGAAAGACCTGCCCCCATGATTCAATCGTCTCCCATCAGGTCCCTTCCCCAACATGTGGGAATTATGGGAGCTACAAGATGAGATTTGGGTGGGGACACAAAGCCAAACCATATCACCTACCACTCTCTCTCCTTTTCCTTCTCTCTCCTTCTCTCCTTCCTTCTTTTTTTTCCTTCCTTTCCTCTTTATTTTCAATACATAAAGCATATAAATGCTAAAAAAATTAAACTCATAGTGATGTCATAGAAGATGGTAGAGTAGGAAGCTCCAGGAATTGGTCTCTCCACTGAAACAACTACTGAGCTGGCAAGAAACGTCAGAATCAAGTATTTCAGAACTCTAGAGTCTTGTGTAATACTTATAGCATCTAGAGGAGTGCTTGTGTGAAGAAAAAGCCTGGTAAATTTTATTGAATTTCAGTATTTTATGAAGTGACCCAAATTCACTATCTCCCAGCCTGACAGCACATAGCCACAAGGATGGTGGCTTACATTTCCAGTGTAGCTTGCTGGTGCCACAGTGAGAAATACAGATTTTGTTCCCCCAAAATCGAGATTGCATCTTTTGATCTGCTTGACAGATTACTGAGGGACTGGCAAAAGAGCTGGCCATGGTTTCAATTCTGAAACACAATTAACTTCCCCAAACAGTTGGTTGTGGGAATTTAAAGAGATAGAACATCATTTCTCTTCTTTTCTTATGGAATCTATGCATTTGAGGACATTTCTCTCAGGTCACTGCCTGACATCATAAATCACAAAACAGGGACTTCAGTAACCACATGTGACCAGGAATATATTTTTTGAAAAATTATTTTGGAAAAGTCAATAAATAAATGAATATCTGGAGCTTTCATCAAGCAACAGAAATCACTGGGGAGAGGGAAGAATCCGATGTCCTGAGTTAACAAATTTACAGTATTTAAAATGATCTGTTCTCGAGGGAAAAAAAATTCAGAAAGCACACACAAAAATGAGAAAGTATGGCCCATTTACAGGGGAAAAAGGTGGTGGGGGGGTGAGGGGTGCAGATTTGACCAAAACCATCACTGAAGAAGCCCTAGACATTGGATTTATGAGACACAGACTTTGAATTAACTACAAAATATGCTCAAAGAGCTCAACAAAATCATAGATAAAGAACTTAAGAACTTGGGAAAATGGTGAACAAACAAGTAGAGGATACCAATAAAGAGATAGAAATAGGAAGCAAATAGAAATTCTAGAGCTGAAAATTATAACAGCTGAAATTGTTCGGGGTGGGTTGGGGAATCTAGTAGTGGGTATGCTACAGTTTGAACATTCTCTCCAAAACTCATGTTAAAATGGTAATTACCATGATGATGGTGTTAAGAGGTGGGACTTTTAAGGGGTAATTAGTTCATGAAGGCTTTGCTGTTATCTCAGGGGTGGGTTATTTTGTAGGAGTTTGGTCCCTTCTCTCTCTGTCTTGAGTGCACGGTTCCTCACCATGTGATACCTTCTACCATCGGGTGCCTCTTACCAAATACTGATGCCATGCTTTTAGACTTCCCAGCCTCCAGAACTGTGAGTCTAGTAAATCTCTTTAAAAATAAATTTCCCTGTCTGTAGTTATTTTGTTATAGCAGTAGGGAATAGACTAAAACAGGGTAAAACAGTAGAATTGGACAGGCACAAAAAAGAATTAGGAACTTAAAAATAGGACACTTGAAATTACCCAGTCTAAGGAGCAGGAAAAAAAAAAAAAAAAGAAAAGTGGACAGAACCTAAGGGATCTATGGGACACTGCCAAGCATGCCCACATATACATTATGGAAGTCTCTAGAAGGAGAAGAGAAGGATAAAGGTTTAGAAAGAAACAAAGAACACTTGAAAAAATAATAGCAGGAAACTTCCCAAACTTGAAGGAAGACATGAATCTTCACAACCAAGAAGCTCAACAAACTCCAAGCAGGATTAAAATAAAGGGATTGAGATCTATGCTGAGATACATTATGTATAAGCAAGCTGTCAGAAGCTAAAAACAAAGAGAGAATCTTAAAATCAACTGAGGAGAGTGAAAATTATCTGGTGACTACTGACAGGCCCTGGAGACAAAAACTTTTCATCTGAGGAATTTAGAAGGGAGCAAAGACAACCTGGTAACCGTCAAACAGGCCATGTGGAGGCAAAACTCCGTATCTGGGGAATTTAGAAGTAATTAAACTTCCCTAGTATCTAAAGTCAGCATCTGGACCAGGCGTGGTGGCTCACACCTATAATTCCAGCACTTTGGGAGGCCGAGCAGGTGGATCACCTGAGGTCAGGAGTTTGAGACCAGCATGGCCAACATGGCAAAAACCTGTCTCTACTAAAAATACAAAAATTAGCTGGGTGTGGTGGTGCATTCCTGTAATCCCAGCTTCTCTTGAGGCTGAGACAGGAGAATGGCTTGAACCCAGGAGCGAAGGTTGCAGTGAGCTGAGATCTCACCATTGTGCTTCAGCCTGGGCAACAGGCTCAAAATAAATAGCTAAATAATAATAATAATAATAATAATGATAATAATAAATAAAGTCAGCATCTGGTTCCAGATCTAGAATTTCTATACATCTCCAGAATGTCATGCTGAAACTCATCTCGCAACTCTTGCTGATGTTAAGGTATCAAAGTGTAATCATTTATCATGGCCTACATGGCTAATATGGCCCAAATTATCCTTAAGTTCCTGCCATAAGGTTCATAAAATCTCCTAAGAAAAATTCACCGTTGTGCACTCAATCCTTTCATGGAGGAGGCCCCACTGCACCCTTTGCAGTGTTCTTTCTTTCTAATAAACTTTCACTGTGCAAATCCATACTATTGTTGGTAAATTCTTCTTAGTAAACTGTGAATTGACCACTTCCTGATGCCAGGCTCCGATACCTTACCTGGCAACAACAAGAAAGAAGCAACACATAACATACAAGGGACCCTAAAAAGGATTAACAACCAATTTCTCATCATCAATAACAACAACAAAACCAAAGGAAGATTTTTACTAGTGACTTGTCATACAAGAAATGCTAAAGGAAAAAAAAAAAAGAAAATAATAAATGCTAATGGGGGTCCTTCAGCTGAAATGAAAGAAAAGTAGATGGTAACTTGAAGCCATAAAAACAAAGATTATTGGTAAGGGTAGCCGCTAAGGTAAATATAAAATCTAACATTATTGATGTTTTGACTTGTAACTCCTCTTTTTTGTTTTCTATATGATTTAAAGGAACAAATGCATATAACAATAATCATAAATCTATGATAAATGAGCATACATTGAATAAAGCTGTAATCTGTGACAATAACAACATAAGGGAGAACTGAATAGGAGCAGGGTTAATGTGTGCTATTGAAGCCAATTTATTATTTATTTATTTATTTATTTATTTTTGAGCTGCAGCAAGATTTATTGTGAAGAGTGAAACAACAAAGCTTCCACAGTGTGGAAGGGGACCCGAGTGGGTTGCTGCTGGCGGCTAGGGTGGCCAACTTTTATTCCTTTATTTGTCCCCTCCCATGATCCGTTTCTGTCATGGGAGGATATGACAAAGAAGAATATGCCTTGGCTGGGTAGACAGAACTGGTTGTGTATGTTAAAAAGGTGTGTGAGTTTGTTGTTTTCATTTTCCCATACTCCTAGAGTAGTTACTGAGATAGCTCCAATGAGCAGCTGGAAAGGAGTGTTGGGAGCAAACTGAGTGGCTCCATGTGTTCTATTTTCCCCTTGGAGAAAAAACCATTTTGTATTTACTAGAAACAATTCAGGAGAGTAATTAAAAGAGGGGATGAGAAGGTACTCACTAGTGGTGGGGGTGCTGCTGCAGGGGGTCCAGGGGAGAATGGTTATGAGGCAGTGTGTGTGCCATTGCAAAACCTGGATGTTTGCTAAGCAGGGAGGAGCTGATGGTTTCTGGGGTCCCTGAGAAGCAGACAAGCCATCTGAATGGAGCTGTATAACAGGCTGCGTTGGAAGCATAAAGGGACTTGGAAAGTTAAACTTGTGTCATGTCCTGTTAGGCTATTCTTGGTTCTATTGGAGATTGGGAAAAAGCCCAAATCTAGGAATTATTCATATAAATATGAATTAGTACTTCAACCACTTCCTGAGCTTTCTCTGTCTTGCAGGGGAAGGTTTCTATCCAATTTGTAAAGGTATCAGCACAGACCAACAAATATTGAAATCCCCTTGACTTAGGCGTGTGGGTGAAGTCTAACTGCCAGTCCTCTCTGGGATAGTGACCTATTCTTTGTTCCCCTAGAGGGGCCTTATGATTGACCAAAGGATTATTCCTTTGGCAGACCTCACAGGCTTTGACTACTTGTTGGATGATCTGGAGGAGATTTGGCTAGGGATTTTGCCATTTGATGAGTGTTCTCAATACCCATATGAAAACTTTGGTGAAGGGTCTTAAGTATTTTCCACTAGTTGGCTTCAGGTATGAGTACCTTTCCCTCTTCTGTCATTAACCACTGTGAGGGGAGAAAACTATGCCCCTGTGAAAGTCCCCAATCTGTTTCAGTCAGGGAATACTGGCGTTTATCTCTTGGAGAAGGCTGTTATATACCAAGGGTCCTTCCATAGGTATTTCTAATGGGAGGTTCCGCCTGGCAGCAATTTTGGACTCAGCGTCTTCCTGATGGTTTCCTTCTGCCTTTTCTCCTTCACCTTTTCAATGGCTTTGGCAGTGTAAGACTGCCACCTCCTTGGGTTTTTGCACTGTGTCCAGTAACTTCATGATTTCCTTGTGGTATTTAATGGGGGTTCCCCCAGGGGTTAGGAAGTCCCTTTCTTTCCATATGGCAGCATGGGCATGTAGAATTAGGTAAGAATACTTGCTATCTGTATACACATTTATTCTAATTCCCTTTCCAAGTTCTAAGGCTATGGTAAATGCCACTACTTCTGCTAATTGGGTGCTGGTCCCTGGGGGTAGAGGTTTAGTTTCAAGTACTGTTACATCACTAACTATGGCATAACCTGCCCTTTATATCCCATTCTTCACAAATGACCTTCCATCAGTATAAAGGTTAAGGTCAGGGTTAGCTAAGGCAACTTCTAAGAGATCCTCTCGGGCGGCATAAATCTGAGCTACGATTTGCTGGCAGTCATGCTTGATTGGTTCCTCATCCTCTGGGAGAAAAGTGGCAGGGTTGAGGGCTGCACACATGCATATTTGAACCACTGGTCCCTCAAGGAGTAGCACCTGATATCTAAGCAGGTGGTTGTCTGATAGCCATAAACTTCCCTTATCACCTAGTGTGCCATTTACATCATGAGTAGTCCAGATGGTGAGATCCTTTCCTTGTATTATTTTGATAGCCTCTGATACTAAGATGGCCACCACTGCAACTACCTGTAAACAGTGAAGCCAGCCTTTTGTTACTACATCAATTTCCTTACTTAGGTATGTCACTGGTTGTGGGGTTGTCCCATGAGTCTAAGGACTCCAAAAACTATTCCCTCTCTCTCTGTGATGTATAAAGAGAAGTTTCGTCTTGTGGGAAGGCTGGAGCTTGTACTAAGCCCTGCTTTAAGGTGTTGAAAGCTGTTTCTGTCTCTAGTTCCCATTCTACTAGATGAGTATTTGCCCTCTGGGTCTCCTTGATTAGAGTATAGAGTGGCCTGGCCATCTCGCTGTATCTGGGGATCCCTAATCAGCAAAAGCCAGTGATCCCAAGGAACCCCCACAACTGTTTTAAAGTCTTAGGGTGACAATAAGCCAGTATAGGCTATATTCATTCCTGCTGAGGGCCCTGGTTCCTCTAAGATTAGGCCTAGATATTTGAGTTGTAGGCAGAGCTGGGCCTTTGATTTAGATGCCTTGTACCCTTGATTAGCTAGAAAGTTCAAGAGATCTAGAGTAGCCTGCTGGCATGAGGCTTCTGAACTGGTAGCCAAAAGTAAATCATCCACATACTGAAGGACCAGAGTGCCTGGACTTGAGAAGTGGCCTAGATCCTGGGCCAGTGCCTGACCAAAGAGGTGAGGGCTATCCCTAAATCCTTGAGGCAAGACCATCCATGTAAGTTGAAACATGTGGTCTGTGGGATCCTCAAAGGCAAAGGAAAACTGGGAGTCAGAGTGCAGGGGAATATAGAAGAAGGCATCCTTGAGGTCCAGAACAGTGAACCATTATGCTTCCTCTGGAATTTGGGAGAGCAGGTTATAGGGATTTGGTACAACTGGATATAGAGGAATTACTGCCTCATTGATGAGTCTAAGATCTTGCACTAGTCTCCACTAACCATTCGGTTTTGTACTCTAGAATTGGGGTGTTGCAGGGACCGTTGCATTTTCTTGCTAAGCCTTGAACTTTTAAGTGTCTAACAGTATCCTCTAATCCTTTATGAGCTTCAGGCCTTAAGGGGTCTTTTAGTCTGATTTGGACTGGGTGGTCATTTTTTGCCCTTCTGAATTGTCCTTCCAATGCCCAGACTTCAGGGTTGATTCCCTCCTCAGGCAGGGGACAACAAATGTGTAACTTGTTCCCCATATTAATGTAGACAATAGCTCCAGCTTTGGCTAATATATCCCTCCCTAATAAGGCTGTGAGACTTTCAGGCATAACAAGAAAGGCATGTGAAAAGAGCAAAATCTCCCAATTACAACTGAGCAGGTGGGAGAAATACCTGGTTACAGGCTGTCCCAGGATTCCTTGGATGGTAATGGACCTTGAGGACAGCCTTCCAGGACAGGAGATTAACACTGAGAAGGCCACACCAATGACCAGAAGGAAATCAATTTGGTGATGACACGAGCTGGTGCTTGTCCCAGGCACCCTCCGTTCTGTTGTTGGATCATCTGATTGGGAGCTTCTGTCACAGAGAACCTTTGTCCTCTGGGGCAGTGAACCCTCCAGTTATTGCCTTGTCATAGTAGACATGGACAAGGGGGTGGCTTGTTTCTCATTGGACAATCTTTTTTAAGGTGTTCTCGCAAACCACACTGACAACAGACCCTACCAGGTGATTTGCCTGCTCCATTTTCTGTACTCTCTGAATCACCAAGGTTTGTTTTTCTGTGGGCCATGACAACGGCTGTGGCTTTTGTCTTATCTCACTTTTCCTTTTGAGCCTGTTCCTCTTGGTCCCCATTATAGAACACCAAGTTTGTCAGGTTTAATAATGTCTCCAGATTTTGTTCAGGGCCCAGGGCTTGCTTTTGGAGTTTTCTCCTCATATCTGTGGCTGATTGGGTAATAAACCTATCTTTGAGGATCAAATGACTCTTGAGGGATTCAGGTGACAGGGGAGTATATTTTCTTTAGTCCTCCTGTAGCCACTCGAGGAAGGTGTAGGATTTTCTTCCTTACCCTGATTTATGGTGGACATCTTTGAATAATTCATGGGTTTTTTTCCTAACTCTCCTTAGTCCTTCTAGAACACAAGTCAACAGATGTTTGTGACTTCAGTCCCCATGATCTGAGTCTAGTTCCCAGTGGGGATCCATACTGTGGATGTCTTGCTGACTGGTAGGGAATTTGTCCCTTTCTTTGGCTGTCATTCTGTCATTTACTTGACTAAGATACCAGGTATCTCCAAACTCTCAGACTGCAGCTGAAGCCATGTTCCTTTCATTAAAGGCCAGGGTTTGATCTAACAATAGCATGACACCTCCCCAAGTGAGGTAGAAGGTTTGCCCTAGACCCTGTAGGACTAGTCACTATCAGGATCATTTGAAAACTCCCCCAGGTCTACCTTGATCTGCTTTAAATCAGAGAGGAAGAAGGGGACATGTACCCAGGTTTGGCCAAATTCACCTCCCCCTACAGCCTGAAGGGGACATAACCAATAGCCTGGGTGTTTTTGTGGTCCCTTGGAGATTTCTTTGCCTTTTTTTCTTCTGGGTGCAGGAGATTGGAGGAGGCTCATCACTGATAGAAAGGGGAGCTGTAGGGAGGCTAGGATGTGGGGGTAATCTGAGGGGTCCTCTTGTGGAATATAAATTACAAGCTTTGCATAGTTGTGGATTATCCTTCAATGAAAAGAAACCTTGGACATAAGGTATTTCACTCCATTTGCCTTCCCTCTTACAGAAAAGGTCAAGCCACTGGATAGTATTGTAATTTATACTTCCCTCGGGTGGCCATTTTTTCCTCATCTGAGAGAGAATATTGGGGCCAGGCCATAGTGCAGGAAAAAATAAGCCACTTCTTTTTCAGGGTTTGCAGGTCAAATTGGTTGCAATGGCTTAGGGTGCATTTCAAGGGTGAGCCTATTGATGCCTAAGTGTTTCCCATCTGAAAGAAGAAAAAAAACCACATTTTTTTTTTTCTGCCCAAGAACCCACAACAGTCCCTGGACCCTGCTGTTCAGAATAGTTGTGCTCACCAAAGCAGCAGCAGAAATACTAGTTTTCCTCCTAGACCATAAAGAGGACTGAGGAAGGTCAGATTTAGTGGTCCTTACCAATGCATTCTCAAAAACCTGTTAGTTAGAGTCTTAAGCATTTTCTCCTGTTGGTATTGGGACCTTACCCTTGTCCTATAAAGATGATATGCCTCAAAATGGAGTGGAGGGCCATACCCTGAGGGAGGGAAGAGATCTCCAGTTGGAAGAGTGGCACATTTTGTCCTCACTTATCATTATATGAATAGGAAGGATATCCCCCTAATTTTGGAGTCTATAATTTCTGAGGATCCCCATATCCTAGCTTCAGGAATAGCTTTTGTTAGGCCTGCTAGTCTGAGGAGTGATCCTAAAATTGCAGATAGTTCACCCCTCCCCCCAACCCCTGTGCTGGGGCTTTGGGCAAAAATTATGTCTTTCTGATTGGTGAGTCCGGGTGCCTAAGGAAGGGAACAGAGTCCCAAAATTTAGACTAGAAATCATTCTTATAGGAGAAACTAGAAGAGCACCAGGGACAGGAAGTGGTTTTTAGAAGTGGGACTAGCCTCGGAGAAGAAAGGTGGGAGGAAGTTTGTCTGACAGGTGTTAGGACCCAGGAGGCAAGGGTCAGGACAGATAGGATAGATGGTTGTGTCTTGCTTAGGCAATGTAACTCAGAGGTTCCGCTCATGGCTGCAGGGTGAACCAACTTTTTGTCCGGACCTTGGAGCTGAATGTCTTTCCTATCTGTTGACTCTCAGCTCAGCCTGGAAGTACAGAAAAAGTGGAAGCTGGTTCCAGGCAAACCAATGCTCTCAACTTCAAAGAGTCGGGGATTGTTAGAGAGCCCTTTCTCAGAAAGCCTGACACTCTTGTCTTTAGTCCAGTGGCTGCGTTAGTCACTTTTAACTGGCTGACAGGTGCCCAGTGTATAGCCCCTGAATTCTAAGGAAAAATAGGGCAGAATAGCAAGTGAAAGGGGTCCAGTGGTACTCACCATGTGGCAATATCCTGGACAAGCCCCCAAGAAGTGTGTGGAGTTGGTTCCTGCCATTGGGTTTGTGGTCTTGCTGACCTCAAGAATGGAGCTGTGTACCTTCACAGTGAGTGTTACAGCTCTTAAAGATGGCATGGATCCAAAGAGTGAGCAGCAGCAAGATTTATTGTGAAGAGTGAAATAATAAAGCTTCCACAGCATGGGAGGGGACCTGAGCGGGTTGCCCCAATTTATTATTAATTAGAACTAGAGTGATACAAATTTAGAATGTTAACTGTCATCTCCATGGTAACTACTAAGAAGGTAACTAAAAAAAATACTGACAAGTAAATAAAGAGGGAATCAAATGTGGTACACCAGAAAAAATAAAAAAATCAAAAACAAAAGTATACAGTATTAAAATAATTGAGGAACAAAAAGATATATACACTTATATACATACACACACACATACACATACACACACGCATATATATGTATAATAGCACAATGGCAAAAATAAATTTTTCATTATCAGTAATCTGGTTAAATATGAATGGATTAAGCTCAGCAGTTAAAAGTCCATAACGGCATATTGCAGTTTAAAACACAAAAAGGTTGAAAGTGAAAGGAAGAAAAATATCCATGTGAATATTAAACAAAAGAGGACCTCCTCTTACTTAAAAAGTCAATCCTCCTATCTCCCTCCTTCTCATAAATAAATACATTATCACTTTTTAAAAATTTCCCCTTCTGTTTGTTCCTTCCTGTTTTTTCCCTGTTGAAAGAATTTTGTTCACCTTTCTAGGATACGGCCCCCAGCCCCTGTTCACTACTCTGATGGTCAGAGACTTCTGTGATCTATGGCAAGTCTTGGGGAATGTACACTGATGACTGGTTTTTGAAAAGCAGCATTAGGGCTTTAGTGTGATAACAGAAGAATGTAGAGCTATCAGCAATTTTTATTTCCTTGACAGAGCCTGGGCCTTCCTATTTGTTTCTGGCCACCACCTACTGAGAATAAGTACTTTGTATGGGTATTCATTCCATTTTAATGTTTAAACCACTGCAACTCCATCTTGAACAGAGGCCGGGTACAATAAGGCTAAGACCTGCTGTGCTGTATTACCAGTGAGTTAAGGCATTCTAAGTCACAGGATGAGCTAGGAGGTTGGCACAAGATGATACAGGTCATAACGAGTTTGCCAATAAATCAGGTAGCAGTAAAGAAGCTGGCTAAAACCCATCGAAACCAAGATGACAATGAGAGTGACCTCGATTGTTCTCACTGCTACACTCCCACCAGCATCTTGACAGTTTACGAATACCATGGTAATGTCAGGAAGTTACCCTACGTAGTCCAAAAAGTGGAAACATGTATAATCCACCCCTTGTTTAGTATATAATCAAATAATCACAAAAATGGGTAACTAGCAGCCCTTAGGGCTGCTCTGCCTATGGCGTAGCTGTTCTTTTATTCCTTTACTTTCTTAATAAACTTGCTTTCACTTTACTGTATGGACTTGCCCTGAATTCTTTCTTGTGCAAGATCCAAGAACCCTTGGGGTCTGGATTGCGACCTGTTTCTGGTATTACCTTTCTGGTGACTACTGAAGGGACAATACTGAGGAAACTCCTGACCTAGAGGTTAACTTTAGTTAAGTGGTGGGTTCTGGTAACATCTGTCTGGTGAACCCTGAAGGGCAATACTGAGGAGACCCCCCAACCCCAAGGGTAAATATCTGTGTGCACCAATTGGCTGACTTTGGGTAAGTGGGGTGCATAAACCTGGGTAAATGATAGGGCTGAGTTACAGGCCCAGCTTAGGGGAGTTAAGAGTCCCTCTTAAGACAGAGAGAGTTAAGATCTCCTCTCAAAAAGCAAAAACACTTGACCAAACTTGGGTTTGAGGCCTAACTTATGAAGGTTAGGGTGTTTCCTAAGATTTAGGAGGTTGGAGGCCCCTCTCAGTGAAGTCCCTCTTGACTAAGAATGGTTTTGGCACTATGGGATATTAACTGCTATTCTGTTTGGATTAATCTGCCTTGCGCTTTTTGCTTATGGCTATGAGTAATGGAATTAGGCATATACAGGACCATGGGACATGTGTAGGTTTTTTCTCCCCAAAACGGGAAACTTGAGAGCAAATAGAACTGCTGGAAACGATCCCTTCGCTAGTGATAAGTGGCCGCCTGAACTTCTCAGTGTTGCTGCAATGGATGGGTCTTTCTCTGGCCTCCCTGAGCTCTTTGCCTTCCCTACTCTGCCACAGGCAATGCTTTTCTCTCCCTTCTTCCCCTTTCCTATCTTTCGTGTTATTCAGGATGACCATCTTGCCCAGAGACCACATGTTGAAACTCCTGGTAGGAAGTTAGTTTAATGATAATGGGGCCCAATTAGGGGCAAGTTTGAGTCTTGCCAGTTTGATATTGGGTGCTAAGCAGAGTGGCTAATGTCTACGTTTTATCCCGTTTATTTTGCTCTGGCTACAACAGGAAAAGATAATATTCTTTTGTGTTGGGTCCTGGCCCCTAGGGCTATGGTGCAGCCAACTAGGTCACTAGGGCCACTCAGGGAAAGGGAACCCAGAAGCCTGGCATGCTGGCAAAATTGTAAGAATTTCTTACTAGTCAGAATTCTGGCCTCTCTCTTTCTCTGTGCAAACTGGTTGAATGAATGGTATTGATTAATAGGAAAAAAGGATTCATGAAGTTAATCTTAAGCTGTAGTGAATCTGGTGTGCTTTCTGTGTCTTTCGGTATCATCATAAAGAGGGGTACCTTAGGACAGAATGCAGGCCTAGGACTCCATAAGCCTGGTGTTCAAGATGGCCCAGCAAAGTGGTCACTTACAAACTTTGCTACAGGTGCCCCCCGCCCCTCCCCCAAAAAAGAAAACTGGTTGAAGTTTCCCTCTTGTCTTGCATGTCCTTGGGAGCTTGACCTTGTAATAATGTGGCAGTACTTTGTCTTGTTCCCCACCATCACAGTGGTGGCCCAGGTTCAGGGTTCAATTCTTGACTTAGAAAATGAGTCCTTTATCTTCTGTGTGTGTATTTATATGTGTTGTGTGTGAGTGATATAAAAAAAGCTTTAACTGGTTTAAAATAATAAGTGCTTAAATTAAATATTTTGTCAGAAAGTAAAAAGTGTCATGACTTAAGTAATCTTTGGGAAACAAAAACAGTTTTAAAGATTATTGGTAAAATAAAAATATATTCAAAAATGTAAACATTTGGTCTAAATTTTGCAGGTCAAATACTAAGTTTGCTAAATGCTTTAAGGTCATAAACTGCTCCTTTGACTTTTGAAAATTGTTCAATTTACCTACTTTGGAGCATTAGATTTTAGATAAGGCCCAGAAACATATGGTGTTAGCCATATCCATAGCAATGCTGGAAAAAGTCAGTCCTTATCTGGTGTCCTAAGCTCCACACCTAGTACGTAATTATAATCCCTTACTTACCAATGTTTTCACCAAAAGTAAAAGTTGCTAACAGTTAACAGTGCAATATATGTAATTGAAACTACTGAAGAAACAGTTTTACAAGTAAGGCGTGTAAGGAAAGTGAAATGTGTTTTTGGTGAAAGATTATAAGAAGTCATGGAAATGTGGATGGTTTTGGCCATATTAAAAGTTAAAAAGTTTGTTTTAAGTTAGATAGAATAAAGCTGGAGCTTTAAGCAAGTTGTGGAAGGTGTGTAAAAATTAATCTTGCAAAAAATTATTTACTAAAGCTAAAGGGGTATTATTCAGTTTTTCCTTAAACATTGGAATAAAAGCACAAAAGTTTTTTCTTATAGCAAAAATCTGCTTATGATCTGCTCTTTAACAAAGATTTGTAAAGGTTTATAAAAGGTTTATGAGAATCTTATGGTATGGTCAACAATTAAAATCATTATAGATATGTCTATATGTCTATAAACCTGTAATAGGGTTTGACATCAATAATGTACAAATGCAACAATGAAATTTGTCTCATTTACTATAACAATTACATAGGAAGCATTGTCAAATATAAAATGGTGTTTGGCTTTCTTTGGGCTGTGTTTATATAAATATGTTAGTAGCATCTGTTCCAAAATTATTTAAAACTCCTATAATCCTGATATAACTTAGTGTATGTTATTAAAAGTTGTAATTGTTATGTACAATTGTCATATGCCACAGAAGTAACCAAAATTTTCTTGTCAACTGTGGCTTTAAGAGTAGCTATCCTATGACTTTTTTTTTTTATCATCCACAAATTTGAAAGTGACCTGCCTTGCTAGGTTAGGGAATTTCTCCTGGGTAATATCCTCAAGAGTGTTTTCTAACTTGGTTCCATTCTCCCCATCACTTTCCAGTACACCAATCAAATGTAGATTTGGTCTTTTCACATAGTCCCATATTTCTTGGAAGCTTTGTTTGTTTCTTTTCAGTCTTTTTTCTCTAATCTTGTCTTTTCACTTTATTTCATTAATTTGATCTTGAATCACTGATATTCTTTCTTCCACTTGATTGAATTGGCTATTGAAGCTTGTGCATGTGTCATGAAGTTCTCATGCTGTGGTTTTCAGTGACTACTGGTCATTTAGGTCTTCTCTACACTGTTTATTCTAGTTAGTCATTAGTCTAACCTTTTTTTTCAAGGTTTTTAGCTTCCTTACAATGGGTTAGAACATGCAATGGGTAGATTGCAAAGATTTTCTTCCATTCTGTAGGTTGCTTGTTCACTATGATGGGCATTTGGGTTGATTCCATGCCTTTGCTATTGTGAATAGTGCTGCAGTGAACATATGCATGCATGTGTCTTCATGATAGAGCAATTTATATTCCTTTGGGTATATACCCAGTAATGGGATTAGTGAGTCAATTGGTAGTTCTATTGTTAGATCTTTGAGAAATTGCCACACTATTTTCCACAATGGTTGAACAAAGTATACATCAATATACCAAGAGGGTATAAGTGCTTCTTTTACTCTGCAACCTCTCTAGCACTCATTTTTTCACTTTTTAGTAATAGCCATTCTGACTGATGTGAGATGATATCTCATTGTGGTTTTGATTTGCATTGCTCTAATGATTAGTGATGTTGAGCTTTTTTATATATGCTTGTTGGTCGTATGCACATCTTTTGAAAAGTGTCTGTTCATGTCCTTTCCCCACTTTTTAATGGGATTATTTGTCTTTTTTTTCTTGCAAATTTAAGTTTCTTATAGATGCTGGATACTAGATCTTTGTCAGATGCATAGTTTGCAAAAAGCATACTGTCATTTCTATTGCATATCTTGCAAATATAAATATATTATTTCTGAAACTGTGCATTTATTTTATTGAAACATAAAGTTTAAGTGTTGGCTATGAGTAGCATGGAGTAAGCACAGTCCATTGCCTTTACCAATGAATACAGGCATAAAACCAGGAGATAAGGCATGGGACAGTTATTTGATGATTTTAGTATAGCTATTTGATGAGTCTGAAAAGTAAATAGTTGTAGGTGGATGGGGCAAGAATACCAGAATTCAAAGTTTCACCACACTGGAGATAATTTTAACACTTCTTCCTTCAAGTCTCCCACTGCTTGTTCAAAAATCTGGCTACAGTTGCAGATGTGCATGGCAGAGAGAACTAAAGCCTGGATGGAGGACTGAAAAGATTCTTCAGGTAAATGGAAAGTACTGGGGAGATTGTAGAGAGTGATAAATGTGGAAATGCAATCCTGCAATCCTGCATGGGTTTAATTCTAATAAGCAGGCAAAAGACATTGGAAACTGAAATGATAGATCCCTGCTAGGCTCCAGACTGAACCACTGAATGACACATACAACACAGATCTAGATGGCAGTAAAAAGGATTTGAAAAGGTTTGAAATTGAGCTGATATTAGAACTACAGCTCAAAGAAGAATTTGCTACCTGAGCTTAAATTTGCCAGAAAAAATCACATGCTCAAACAAAAATATAAATATTTCTCACAGGATTTAAACAAGACTGAGATTCTTATAATAACCAAAATGTCCTGCATACTACCTAAAATTTCTTGGCATTTGAAGAACCACAGAAATCTCAGCTTGCATGGGAAAAGACAATTAACAGATGCCAAAGCTAAGATACCCAAGATATTGGAATTATCTGAGAAAAATTTTAAACACCTATTATAGTAATGCTCCAACAAGTACACCTAAAGGCTCTTAAAAGAATAGAAAGCAAATTTCTATTAAAATAAAAGAAGAAGAAAAGAAGAATCAATTGGAAATTTCAAAAATGAAAAAAATAGTTACATAAAAAAATTACAGGACAAACTTTATAGCAGAATTGAGATGAGAGAAGATAAATTCAGTGAACATGAAGATAGATTAAGATAAATTATCCTGTCTGTTAAACAGGGATAAATAATTTAAAATGTAGACTGATCCTCAGACATTTGTGGAGACACTTGTTAAAAGCTCTGAGACTTGGGTTATTACAGTTCCAGAAGAGGAGAAAGAGTGTACTGCTGAAAAAATATTTCAAATAATATGGCCGAAAACTTCCCAGATTTGACAAAGACATATAAAATCAAACTCAAAAATCTCAGTGAATCTCAATGAGGGGAGAGGGAGAAGGAAGGCAAGAAAAGAAAAGAAACCCATGCTCAGACAATCAAACTGCTAAAAATTAAAGTAAAAAAATATAATCTAGAAAGCAGCAATATTACTTATAGGGAATCAATAATTTGAATATCTGTAATTTTCGCATCAGACACCATGGAGACCAGAAAGATTCTGCCATAAAGGGTAGAACATAACATTTCTACATTACATGGAAAGTGGTAAAGCATGTGTTCTAAGAAGACTGTGAAGAGTTAGGTTCGTATATTGTATTCCCCAGAACAATGATTTAAAAAAATGCAAAAAGATATGGCAAAAAACACAATCAATAAATAAAAATAGCATTCTAAAACATGTTCAAATAACACAAAAGAAGTAAAGAAATGGGAAATGGGAAGATAAAAAAGGCTGAGTAAACAAACTAAAAAAAGATAGACTTGAATTCAAATATACAATAATTACTTTAAATGTGTGTACAATAATTACTTTAAATATGTGTGCGCTGAACACCCCAATAGCAACAATAATAAAACACTTATACAGACATTACAAGAAAATTAGAGCTTAATGTCTCTCATCAATACAGATGCATATTCATCAACAAAATACTTAATAATTAAAGGTAGAAATACGATATCATGACCAACATGGGTTTACAGCAAGAATCCAAAGTATAATGACATACAGTTAATGTAATTCATAATATTAACAGAAAAAGAAACCAATGGAATAGTCACAAAAATGCAGTCAGGGGATATAGTTTTGGAAGAAATAAATAAAATTGTGTCTACCTAGGTGACTTGGTTTTATATATAAAAAATTCCCCAAATCCACAAAACAGATATCAGAACTAAGTGAGTTTAGCAAATTCACAGGATATGATATCAATTTATTAAAATCACTTGTATTTATGTATACTAGTAATGAGCAATTCGAATCCACAATTTTTCAAGTGCCATTGAAAATAGCAACAATAACAAAAATAGATAGTTATAGATCTCATAAAATATGTACAAGATCTATAAGCTGAAAACTGCAGAGCAATAATGAAATAAATAAAAAAGACTAAGTGGAGATCAATACTATGTTCATGGACTGGAAGACTAAATTTGTTAAGATGTCAATTCTCCCAAATTTACTTATACAGTCAATACAATTCTGTTCAGAATTCCAGCAGAATATTTTTCTCCTTCCAACAGAAATGAAGAGCTGATTCTAAAATATATAGGGAAAGAAAAATGAACTAAAATAGCCAAAGTAACTGTGAAAATCATTAACAAAATTTGAGGGCTCATATTATCCAAACCCAAGAATTTTCACGGAGGTGCATCAATCAAGACAGTGTGCTATTGGCAAAAAGATGTATACATAGATAAAAGGAACAGAGTTTAGAAATAGACCTACATAAATTTCATCAATTAATTGTTGACAAACATGCAAAGCTAACTCAATTGAAGAATTGTCTTTCAACAAATGATCCTAAGATGATTGGACATCCAGATAGAAAGAGGGAAAAAAATGAATCACGAACAGACTTAACACTGTTAAGTACAACAATTAAAAGTAAAATTAAAAATGGATCATCGATCTATATTAATACAACTTCTAGAATACAAAATAGGAGAAATTTATTGTAACCTTGAGTTAGGTGTAGAGTTTGTAGGTATAAGACCAAAAGTATAATTTATAAAGGAAAATTTGGTAAATTTGTCCCCATCAAAATTTAAAATATTGACTCTTTAAAAAACATTGCTTTCAAAATAGGGACAAGCTACAGCCTTGGAGAAAACATCTACAAAACACGTATCTTACAATAGATTTGTTTCCAGCATATGTAAATGTTTCACAAAACTTAGTAATGAAAAACAACCTGATTTAACAATTGTCCCAAGATTTGAACAGACACTTTAATAAAGAAGATATATGAATAGCAAACAAGCACGTCAAAACAGGAAGAATATCACTAGTCTTTAAGGAAGCAAAATTTAAACCATGATGCTAAGATCTGGCAACACCAAGTGCTAGTAAGGATGTGGAGCAACTCCAGTGTTAATATGATAAAGGGGAGAATGTAAAACACTGTAACCATTTTGGAAAATAGTTCAGCACTTTCCTACAAAATTAGAACTACACTTAATCATATGACCTCCTCATGAGTATTCACAAAAGAGAAATGAAAACATGCTCTCACAAAAATTATTGCACAAATATTTGCAGCATCTTTTTCCATAATTATAAATAACTAGAAGTAGTCCAGATGTTCTTAAAAACTGAGTGAAATAAATCTTAAAATGGAATATTCCTCATTGATAAAAATGAGCAAGTACTAATGTACATAACAACATGGATGAATGTTAAATGTATTACACTATATGAGAGAGGCCTGACTCCAAAGTTTACTTCCTACATATGATTCAATTTGTTTGACATTGCCAAAAACGCAAAACAACAAGCCAGTCAAGTAGTTGACAGGTGCTGGGGGTGGGGTGTCCACAAAGGGGCCAGCAATGATTGGGGGGGGGTGATGTAATTGTTTTATATTTGGTTTGATGATAGTCACCTAACTGTACATGCTTGTCAAACCTCAAAGAACTATACCCTAAAGAAGGTGAATTTTATTGAATGTAAATTGTGCTGCAATAAAGTTGCCTAAATATTTTTAAACTAGTGTTTTATCTGAAGTTGCACCAAACATCTTAAAAACTGAATTGGACTGAGAAAACTATAATTGTGATATACATCAATAGTAATGCAGTAGGAGGGGACAGAGCAAGATGGTCAAGTAAAAGCCTCCATAGATTATCTCCCCTCCCCACAGGAACACAAAATTTGACAAATATCTACGCAAAAATAGGACTTTCATAAGAACCAAAAATCACAATACTTGGTTTTAAGCAATTACAGTACTTGGTTTTAATTTCATTTCACTGAAAGAGACCTTGAAGAGGGAAGGCAAGATAGTCTTGAATCACTAATGCCACCCCTCTTCCATTCACTGGCAGTAACCAGTAACCGCACGGCACAGAGAGAGAATCTGTGCACTTGGGAGAGAGAGTGCAACAATTGTGGGATTTTGCATTGAACTCGGTGCTGCTGTATCACAGCGGAAAGTAAACCAGGCTGAATTCAGCTGATACCTGCCCATGGAGGGAGCATTTATAGCAGCCCTAGCCAGAGAGGAATTGCTCATCCCAGTGGTGGGCACTTGAACTTCGGCAAACTTCACCACTGTGAGCTACAGTGCTCTGGGGCCTAAAATAAATGCAAAAGACAATCTAGGCCATAAAGACTGCAATTCCTGGGGAAGTCCTAGTGCTGAGCTGGGCTCAGAGCCAGTGGTCTTGGAGGGCGCGTGACCTATGAGACACCAGCTAAAGTAGCTAAGAGACGGCTTGTGCTACCCCTTCCCCTACTCCAGTCAGTGCAGCTTGAGGCAACAAAATTGACTCCTTCTTTCTGCCTGAGGAGAAGAAAGGGAAGAGTGATATCCATCTAGGATATCCATCTAGGATACCAGATCAACCACAGTAGGTTACAGCACCGGCAGAGTTGAGAGGCCCCCATTCCAGGCACTAGCTCCCAGACTACATTTCAAGACACACACTGGCCAAGAGGCGAACCTACACCTTGAAGACAAGGACCTAGTCCTGGCAGGATTCATCATCTGCTGAATAAAGAGCCCTTGCACCCTGAGTAACCAGCAGCAATACCCAGGCAGTAAGCTGTGGTCTGTCAGTGAGACTTTGATACATGCTGGCTTTAAATAAGACCCAGCACATGTCCAGCTGTGGTGGCTAACATCAGAAAGCTCTACTGCTTTTCTCAAGCAGAAGGAAAAGAAAAGGGGACTTTGTCTTACAACCTTACAACTTAGGTACTAACTTAGCCCCAGGAGAGTAGAGTACCAAGTAGGCTTTTCAGGTACCTGATTACAGGCCTTGGCACTTGGACATCGTTTCAGGACCTGTTCCGATTCAGAAGGGAGTCCACTATCCTGAAGGGTGAGTCCCAGGCCTGGAAACATTCACCACAGCTGAGTGAAGAGAACTGGAGCCATAGGTGAACATTAGCAGTAGCCTGGTAGTACCCCTGTGGGTTTGTGGTGGTGGTAGGTGTGTGGAGAGACTCCTCTGCCTGTGGAAAGTGGAGGAAAGATTAGGAAGGACTTTGTCTTGTGGTTTGAGTGCCAGCTTAGCCACAGTAATATAGAGCACCACGTAGATTTCCAAGGTTTTAACTCCAGTCCCTGGCTCCCAAATGGCATCTCTGGACCTACTTAAGGCCTGAGGGAACACATCATCCTGAAGTGAAGAATGCAAGCCTCAATGGCTTTGCCACCTGCTGCTGATTGTAGAGCTCTAGGGACTTGAGAGAAAACAGGCAGTTGCCAGGAAGTGGTTGCAGTGGGTCATGAGCAAGAGTCAGTGCTGTTCTGGCTTCAGGCCTGAATCAGTACAGTCCTAGTAGTGGTGGCCACAACAGGGTTTGTGTCACCCCACTCCCAGTTCCAGGTGGCTCAGCACATACAGAGGAAGAGACAGAGAGAGAAAGAGAGACCATTTGTTAGGAGAAAATAAAGGAAGACAGCAAGAGACTTGCCCTGGTAATTCAGAGAATTCTTTTTGATCTTATCCAAGACCACCAAGTCAGTACTTCTATGTACTTCTATGAATCTATACTATGTACTTCTATGAATCTATAAGAACCACAGCATTACTGGACTTGGGGTGTCTCCTAATGCAGATAGAGCTTAGATCACAAGAGCCACATCCCTTCAAATACCTGGCAAGTCTTTCTAAGAAAGACAAGTGCAAACAAGCCCAGAGTGTAAAGACAAGAGTAAATATCTAACTCTTTAGTGCCCAAACAATAATGAAGATCCACAGGCATCAAGACCATTCAGGAAAACCTGACCTGATATACTGTGGGATATAATGACAGCAGTTCTAATAGGAAAGTTTATAGCTATAAGTGCCTACATTAAGAAAGAAGAAAAACTTCACTTAAATAATGTAACAATGCTTCTTAAAGAACTAGAAGTGCAAACCTAAAATTAGCAAAAGAAAAAATAAAATTAAAAAGAAGATACAAAATATCAATGAAAGGAAAGGTTGGTTTTTTAAAAGATAAACAAAATTGACAAATCTCTAGCCAGATTAAGATAAAAGGAGATAAGACCCAAGTAAATAAAATCAGAATTAAAAAAGGAGATGTTTATACCAAAACTGCAGAAATTAAAAGGATCACTCATGACTACTATGAGTAACTATATTCCAATAGATTAAAAGACCCAGAAAAATGGACGAATTCCTAGACATACACAAATTACCAAGACTGAACTGTGAAGAAGTCCAAAACCTGAACAGACCACTAACAAGTAATGGGATCAAAGCCGTAATAAAAAGTCTTCCAGGAAATAAAAGTGCAGTACCCATTGACTTCACTGCTGAATTCTACCAAAAATTTAAAGAAAATCTAATACCATTCCTACTCAAACTATTCCAAGAAACAGAGGAGAAGGGAATACTTCCAAACTCATCTACAAGGCTGGTACTACCGTGATACTGAAATCAGACAAAGATAAAAAATATATCTTACAGGCCAATATCACTAATGAATATTGATGCAAACATACTCAACAAAATACTAGTAAATTGAATTCAGTAACATATTAAAAAATCATTTATTATGACCAAGTGGGATTCATCCCAGGGATGTAAGGATCATTCGACATATGCAAATCAACCAATGAGATATATCATATTAACAGAATGAAAAACAAAAACCATATGATTATTTCAATGGATTCTTAAAAAGAGTTTGATAAAATTTAACATTCCTTTGTGATAAAAACCTTTAAAGAACTGAGTGTAGAAGGA
Source organism: Theropithecus gelada (assembly GCF_003255815.1). Lineage (NCBI taxonomy): Eukaryota > Metazoa > Chordata > Mammalia > Primates > Cercopithecidae > Theropithecus > Theropithecus gelada. The sequence continues at coordinate 19,395,167 of NC_037684.1, forward strand.
ATACCTCAATATGCCATATATGACAGACCCACATCTACTATCATACTGAATGGGGAAAAGCTAAAAGCCTTTCTTCTAAGATGTGGAAAATGACAAGGATGCCTACTTTCACCACTCTTATTCAAAATAGTACTGGAAGTCCTAGCTAGAGCAATCAGACAAGAGAAAGAAATAAGGGGCATCCAAAATGGAATGGAAGAATTCAAATTATCTTTTTCCAGAAGATATGTTCTTACATTTGGAAAAACTGAGACACCACCGAAAAGCAACTAGAATTGATTAACAAATTTAGTAAAATTGCAGGATACAAAAATCAGAATATAAAAATCAGTAGCATTTCTATATGCCAACAGTAAACAATGTGAAAAGAAATCAAGAAAATATCCTAGTTGTAATAGCTACAAATAAAATTAAAAACCTCAGGATTACTTAACCAATGAAGTGAAAGATTACTACAATGGAAACTATAGAACATTGGTTAAAAAATTGAAAGGACACAAACAATGGAAAGATATTCTATGTTCATAGATTGGAAGAATAAATATTGTTAAAATGTCCATACACCCCAAGCAGTCTACAGATCCAATATGATACCTGTCAAAATACTGATGACATTCTTTTCGGAAATAGAAAAAATTCTAAAATGTCACAAAATACCCAGAATAGTCAAAACCATCTCTAGCAAAAAGAACAAAACTGGAGGAATCAAATTACTTGACTTCAAATTATAGTATAGAGCTATAGTAACCAAAACAGTATGATACGGGCATAAAAACAGATACATAATCCAATGAAACAAAATAGAGAACCCAGAAATAAATCCATACATCTACAGTGAATTCGTTTTTGACAAAGGTACCAACGAAATACACTGGGGAAAGGACAGTCTTTTCAATAAATGGTGCTGGGAAAACTGGTATCCATATGCACAAGAATGAAACTAGACCCTTATCTCTCACCATATACAAAAATCAAATCAAAATGGATTAAAGACTTAAAACTAAGAAATCAATCTGTGAAACTACTACAAGAAAACATTGGGGAAACTCTTCAGGACAGGACATTGGAGCGAGCAAATGTTTCTTGAGTGAAACCCTATAAGCACAGGCAAAATGGACAAATGCAAAAATGGACAAATGAGATCACATTAAATTAAAAAGCCTCTGCACAGTAAAGAGAACAATCAACAAGGTGAAAAGACAACATACAGAATGGGATAATATATTAATATTTGCAAACTACCCATCTGACAAGGAGTTAATAACCAGAATATATAAGGAGCTCAAACAACTCTATAGGAAAAAAAATTTACTAATCTGATCAAAAATGGGCAGACATTTCTGGGTGGATTGGGGGAGAAGTGGGGATGGTTAATGGGTACAATAAAATAGGTAGAATGAATAAGATCTAGTATTGGATAGCACAATCGGGTGGCTATAGACAATAATTTAATTGCACATTTTAAAATCACTAAATGAGTATAATTGGATTGTTTGTAACAGAAAGGATAAATGCTTCAAGTGATGGATACCCCATTTAGTCTGACATGGTTATTATGCATTGCATACCTACATCAAAATATCTAATGTACCCTATAAATACGTACACCTACTATGCACCCCCCAAATTTAAAAATTAAACGATAATAACAATGCAGCAATGTTAGGCTCATGAACATCATTTTTGCAAACTTAAAGAAAAAAATCTCACAGGGCAAAGGAAGCAAGAGATTATCTTGCATTGTTGACCTCTAAGCATTGGCTTCCAAAACAGCCGAGTAATCTGTAAGAACACATCATCTCATCATAAATAAGTAAATTACATGCAAAACTGTTACACACCAGGTATTTGCCTTACTCTATGAAGATCTGAATCAGGCAACAATTCTTTACCATATTTTAGCCATAGTGTTCTTTGTCAAATAGTTTTTCATGTGAAGAAACTGACACATAAAGAAACAATAAAATGACGGGTTTTTTTTTTCTTTTTGACCAAACATAAATTTCTTCACAATTAACAATATAGTTTTATTAATATGTATGATTTTTGCCTAAATGGTTCAACATGATCATAATTTTAAAAGTCACTAAAAATAAAGTGCAATTGATAACTGGTTGAGTTGAAAATGGGACAGTGGCTTAGAAATGTCTGAAGGCAAGAGGCTGTTAAATTTCTCATACACACTAACATATTTTCTATGTATTTCATTCTGTTTGGAATTTCTTTCAGGAATCTTTTCCAAAAATAGCTAAGGGCAAATTAGGTATACTGTAACATTCTTTTAAATATATAGTGCTAAAAAATAGTATTCTCTGTTAATTATTTTAAATTGAAAAAGAACAAGGTATTAATAAGGATTGAAAGTCAAGTTTTTAACATAATCACATATTGAATTGTCCATTGCAATCTAAAACACCTACTTCTTGGGGTTGGTTAATGGCTACAAAATATAGTTAGGTAAAATAAATAAGATGTAGTATTTGATAGCACAGCAAGGTGACTAAAGTCAACAATAATTTATTATATATTTTAAAAAACTAAAAGAGTAAATTGGAATGTTTGTAACACAAAGAAATGACAAATGCTTGAGGAGACAGATACCTCATTTACCTTGATGTGAATATTACTCGTTGCGTCTGTATCAAAATATCTCATATAACCCATAAATATATACACCTACTGTGTACCCATAAAAATAAAAAATATTATAAATGAAAATACCTACTTTAATTCTACATGGTCTATAAAACAGGAGGCAGAGAGTCATTTGGGCATAGTATATTAAAAATAATAAAATTTAAAGAAGAAAATCTCAAGAATGTTTGAATGCTCTCAGTTACTCTATCTCATACTCTGTTATCAAAGGGTGACAACCTGGCTGGATTTAAAAGCTGAGGTACACTTTTTTCCTGCTTTTCTAAAACCAGGCATAAGACTAAGTTCTTCAAACTATCAAAAAAGTGTAACTTTTAGCAAAGCTGGGAATATTTGGCTGACATATTGAAGTTTTGTGTAAGCTGAATCTAAAACACCAGCATTATTTCTCTTTATGATTTATTTACCTCTAACAGAAACAGACTCTAGCTATGAATTTAGTAATTTTTCTCTTAAAATGCCTCCTCATTTTCTTGTCTTAATGAGCTTATAAAGACAAGAGTCTTAAAAACTATTTCAAAGAAAATATCCAAATCCAATTTCTGCAGAATGAATTCAGGCAATATTTTCCTAATGTTGCTTCTGAAAATGCCATTTAGACAATTATGAGGAAGGCTTTTCTTACTAATGTTGAGTCATTGCCAGATTTTAAGAGAAATTTTTCAATTCAACTTTGACGTATCTATCAGAAAGAATATATGGAATGTTGCTTTGGAGATTTGGGGGGCAAAATATCTGTCTGTCACAAGAGAGTAGGATTTGCCTGTCATCTGCTTTCACAAGAATGCATTTGCAAAGATGTATTTTTTCCTGCACTTCTGCCTCTGAAAGCAAAGTAATACAGTGGGTTCAGTACAGTCATTGTATTTTTTCTTGCCTCTGAAAGCAAAGTAATACAGTGGGTTCAATGTAGTCATTAGTACTGTTGCCAAATGTTTCTGGTTCTCTGCTTCTTGGGACATGACAGGATTGCAATTTCTGACCCCTTTTTGATTGTGTGGGGCTGTGTAAGTCGTTTTGGCTAACAAGTTATGAGTGGAAAGGAAGCAGGACACTTCTATGCTGAGCCAAGGTGAGTCACACTCGAACTCGGTTACCTGTTGCCTAAGTCACCAGCTGTATGAGTTTCCTAAGGCTGCCATAACAAATTATCACAAACTAGGTGGCTTAAAACAACAGAAATTTAGCCTTTTATAGTTTAGAAGACCAGGAGTACAAAGTGAAGGGGTTAGAAGTGTTGGTTCTTTCCAGAGGCTCCAAGAGAGAAGTCATGCCTCCTCGCTGGTTTCTTGTAGTTAACAGTGCTTGGCATTCTTTGCCTTGTAGATGCATCACTTCAATCTCTACCTCCATCTTCACATCACTTTCTGTCTTTGTGTCCTCTCCTCATATAAAAACATGAGTCATTCTATTTAGGATCCACCTTAAATCTGGGATGATTTTATCTCAATACGCTTAACTAATTAATTCTGCAAAGATCCTATTTCCAGATATGATCACATTCTGAAGTTCTAGATGGACATGAAATTTTAAAGAACATTATTCAGCCCAGTACATTAACCATCGTCCAGATTCTTGAAGCTCCATACACCTGAGACCCAGAGTAAAGACAGCATGAAGCCTCAGCCAAGCTTCAAATGGACATTTGACACAAGTGAGAAAGAAACAGGCTGCTGCAAGCCACTGAAATGTAGGGGATTTGTTACTGCAGCAGTTAAGTCTATGTAGATAGACACAGATTTGATGTTGAAAGTGATCCTCTTGGAGTTCAGCTTTCCATTTTCCTGGTGTGCAGAAGTCTACTGGAAGCAGATTCAGTGGTCACATCAACATCAAATGATTTCAGTAAACATGTCTATATAAGCTTAAGACTTGTTTGAAAATAGGGTGGCTCATCCAAAGGAGACTTGGATTAACAAATTTGAGTAGTAATAGTTGAAAGAAGAGAATATTGTTTCATCATTAGGAAAGTTTAAAAAGTACTTCAGGTAAATACATTTGTTATCCAAAGATCAATCTATCAGTTAAATAAAATATTAATCAAAATCCAAGTCATTTTTGTAAACTAACAAACAAGTTCATTAGACAAAAAGTAGAATCGTGTTGACAGTTTATTCTTTTAAGTAATTTATTTTGAATTTAGGATTTTTGCATCTGTATCTCAGACAGGTCTGTGTAGTTTTCTGAGTTCTCTTTTTAAGACGTTGGTTGTGCTCTCATTAATTAATTTTTTTTCAGTTCCCTGAAATAGTTTAAATGTTACAGAAAAATAGTTTGAAAGAATATAGAAATATTCTGTACTCATCTGGGTATGGTATTTCTTATAAGTGGAGTTATTTCACAAAATAGAGAGCAGAGGAGGATTCTGTGTGTGTGTACACTCACATGTGTGTGTATATATAATCTTGGATCTATTCTTCATGCCTCTTTGCCTCTTTTATTTTTGATCATTATGTGAATCTCTTCATTATTTGCCTTTAAGTTCTAGGACATTCTAAGAATTCTCTAGATAGTCATCTAATTCAACATGGTATTTACAACTTCCAATAGACTCATTTCTACCTCCATTTCTCTTTTTAGTTTAGCAATTATATATTTAACCTGTAAGCAATGTTCCCAATCTCTGTTTGCTCCATGTCTATTACTTGACTATTATCTGGGGAGGCAGGAACACTTCCAGCCTTACTTCCAGCCCATGTCACTCAGACTGGTTGCTTTGCTGACCTCCTTCTGGAGTCTCCTATTACACACAATCCTTAGGCAGGTTATCTGTATCCAGTGACTTGGGGGTTGGAAACTTTTCCTTTCAAAAATTTTGTATGTTTCCAACATTTTCATTCTTTGTCGTGTTGACAAAATTTACTCATTGGAAGGGGATAAAGGTGAGAAAGAGAAAAGAGAATAAAACACATAGGCCGAATTCACTACCCCAAACCAAAATTCTCTCTACTTGATATTGAATGATTTCTTTACATTTGTTGTAGTCCCAGTCAAGTGCCTGGTGTATAGTAAGCCCTTAAGAAATAAGTAATGATTGACTTTTAGCAGGTTGAAAACAATCACTTTACACAACAGATTGAATCTATTAGAATATAACAATACTAAAATTTAAGGTTTTTAAAATTTTAGGTTTTTAAAGTTTTTTCTCATTTAGCAAACATTTGTAAGAATCACTTCATTTCGGCCAATATCTGGAGCATGGAATCATACAATGACATGATTCTTGTTATTGAGGTCTTTCTAAGCTTTTAAGTCTCTGCTTTGTATTCAGCTCCTGATGCTGTGCTTCCTACCATAGTAAATAGTATTGCACATCCCTATTCTTCACAACTGTAAATCCCTCAACAGTTTCCAAGGCATTTTTTCAGATTTTGGTATCTCATTTGGTCCATACAGCAACTTTCGCAGGTTATTTTGTTTTTACTAGTGAGGAAAAGGAGACTCAAAGTAAAAGAAAAAATTGCCAAAGTTTATACAGAGAGCAAGATGTGATGATAAGGAACACAAATTCAAGGTAGACTGGATGGCCAAATATAAATTCATCTCTCTCTTGAATCAAGATCAAAAGCACCAAAGATATTATTAATTTGGGAAATGTACTGAGTGTTCAGAACTTTGCACACATTTTATCTGTTGGACAGCTACATTTACACCCCAAACTCACATGAGTCCTGGAAGAATGCCAACATCTATTACACGTGGGGAAGCCTATTAATAATTTGTCAGTTGCTTGGATTCTCAACCAACGTTAAGTCCTATGGAGGAAGGAAGATGGGACTGTGGCAGAGAGAAAGGCATGTCATTCTGGTAGAAAATTCTGCTCACCCAATAGCTGTTATTATAGGTGAATAAGAAGGGAAATCAGAATAGTGAAAAGGACAAAATACGGAGAAAAGATATAAAAAAGGGAAGTAAAGTGAAAATTCAGTCATCCATTCAGCTCTTTGTGCACTCCCAGATGATTGGCATTTAGTAACTATCCAGATGGCCAGCTGAGGTGTTCACCTGTCATCAGATGTTTTGGCATCCTGTAGACAGTGGGCTACAAGCCATTTTGCAGAAAAGTTAAATTAGATCTGAACCATTTCTAACTGCCTGAATAATCCTGTAATATTTGCCACTAGGCGTAAAATGAAGTAGAGTACTCAAGGATTTTTTTATTAAGTGGCTGTGTTTTTTCTTAATGCAAAATGAATTGCTGAGAAAATGTTAAATGTATCTGTAACTCTCTAAAAACTTGTCACTCTCCATAGAGAGATGATGAAAATATTAATTTCTGGCTACCTGAGGAGCTGGAATACCTGGGCTCTAGGTAACAAGGTAGCTTCCTTTGAATCCAGAGGGCTCACTTATAATCTCTCTGAAGGAACTTGAAGCCTAGCTGAGAAAAGTTTAATAATGTGGAAGAGGGAATAATATGGAGGACTATAGAAGTTCTAATCATCACCCGTTCTGCCATGTGGGAAATAGGGAATATTGTAGTCTGATTGTGTAGAGCACGGGTTTTAAAGAGAACCCACATGAACAAAATAAAGGAAGGAAAGAGCCACTTGTTCCTCATCACCTTTGACCAGTGATTTCCAAATTCCCACTCTAATGTTTTGTCATCAGTGAATAACAGAGATTAAAAACAAATTGATGTCTGTTCTGAATCTTCACAAGAATTAAGGCATGTCTAGATTTCAAATATGCAAATTTTTTCAAAGTGTTAAAAATTAACATAAAGAGAGCTAAGTATTATACGTCAAGTACTCTTCAAATCAATTTAAGTGGATTGTCTCATGAAATCATTACTATAAAATCTACTATATACCTTCTCAGTTCCAGCTGGATTATACATCTTTCATGCTTCTTTCTGTGCCTGATTAGTATGAACAAATTTTTGGCCAGGTGCGGTGGCTCACGCTTGAAATCCCAGCACTTTGGGAGGCAGAGGCGGGTGGATCACAAGGTCAGTAGTTCGAGACCAGCCTGGCCAATATACTGAAACCCTGCCTCTACTAAAAATACAAAAAATTAGCTGGGACTGGTGGCACATGCCTGTAATCCTAGCTACTTGGGAGGCTGGGGCAGGAGGATCACTTGAACCCAGGAGGTGGAGGTTGCAGTGAGCCAAGGTCACGCCACTGCACTCCAGCCTGGGCAACAGAGCGAGACTCTGTCTAAAAAACAAAAAAAAAAGAAAAAAAATTCCCTCATTTTTTCCCTGAAATGCTTTCACATAAATGATTCTGTTTAATCTTCACAACAAGCCTGTGTGGAATGTACTGTTATACCCACTTTTGCAGATGAGGAAACTGAGCTCAGAAACTTGCCTCTGGACTCCCAGCATGGACCTGGTGATCACAGGATTTGAGCCTGTGCAACCTGACTCTAGAACTGGTACTCTTGAAACTACGCTAAGTTGCTTATATGTTGCCAGGAGGATTATTGCCAATATTCATTCTCAAAATTATCCACTACCAGATCAAAGCAAGACAAGAGCAAAAGTTGGCATAATAATTCCATTGAGCTCAGAATCAGTCATTAAAACAGCATCTCTGTTGTTACATCTCATCTACTTAATTGTCCCAGAGATTCCAGCTGTCTACTTTCTAGTAGAGGTGATCATTCACAGGGTGGTGTGTATTTAGCTGAGCTTTTAAAGAAACTTCACTTGATCTTTTCAAAGGCATAAAATGCGTTGTGTTTTTAAAGAGAAAACATTAGCACATTTCACTAGCATGAATATAGTCACTACTTTCTTGTATGATGAAAATGCTTCCAAAAATGTCATTAGCCATCTCAACGTCAACAGAAATACCTGGGTAAGGTCATAAATGAAAATGATTATTCTGAATAAATTATTTATCTAGGAGAATTATCTAGAGGGTAAAGAGCAATAAAATTCAGAGTTGGACACTTTGATGTTTCCCTTCATATCTCCTTCTTGTGTCTTCATTCAGCACAACCCTTCATGAAGACCAAGGATCAATTTCACAGCCCAAAAACACAGCAACAGTAACACCCAAAATATGTATGCACTGATGAACAGGACTATAGGGAAGCACCTCATTTTCACCAACATTAGGTTATGGAAAGATACCATAAACCCAGAATAGTGTATCTTAAGTTGGTTTCATATAAACTGATTTTTGGATTTTTTCTAAATATGAAAAACTGGATACTTTCTTTTCCTTTTTAAATTTAGATATAGCTTACATAGAATGCACAAATCTCAGGTGTACAGACTGATGACATTTTATATTTGTATATAAATATACAATATATTTGTATATTTGCATATACATTTGTATATATGCAACCACTGCTCAGGTCAAGATATAGGACATTTTTAGCACATCAGAGGGTTTCCTTATATCAATTAATCTTATTACCAATCATCCTCTCCCAGAAGTAACCATGGTCTGGTATCTATCACCCAAGGCTAATTTTGCCTCTTATTAAACTTTACATAATTTAAATCACACAGTATATACACCTTTTCCTCTGGCTTTTTTCACTCATTGTTATGTCAATGTGATTTATTCACATTTTCCTGTGTATCAGTTCTTTTCTATTGCTGTGTGTATATCACTGCATGAGTGCACCAAAGTTTAGTTATCAATATTCCTGTTGATAGACATTTGGGTTATTTTCAGTTTTTGTCTGTGATTATTGAAGATGCTATGAATACTTTGTGCATGTCTTATGTTGTACTATACACTCATCTGATTTCTGTCAGGTATATTCTTAGGAGTAGAATTACTGTGTCTTAGAGCCCCATGTGTTCAAATTTGGTAGTATATACTGCTAAAACGTTTTCCAAAGTGGCTTTATTAACCAATTAACACTCCTACTAATAATGTATAAGAATTCCAGTTCGTCTATATTCTTGCAAAACTTGCTATTGTCATTCTTTTAAGTTTTAATGATTTTGCTGGATTTAAGGAGGCATTTAATTATGGTTTTACATACATTTTCATACTGACCAATGATGTTGCATACTTGTTCAAAGTCAAATCTGTTTGACTAAATTTTTTTAACAGCTCAAACTATATACTGTTTACAAGAAACACACTTGAAATAAAAATACATACAGGTTAAAAATAAAAAATGGAAAAGATATGCTATGTATAATAAATACTAAGCAAAAGAATACTGATATGACTATAATAGTATCAGAGAAAGTATACCTAAACAACAAGTGTTATGAGAGAAAAATAAAGGTATTTTATGATAAAATCTCTTTTTCACTGGAAGATATAACCATCTTTAATCTACAGTTCATGAAGAACAGCAAGAAGGAAAAAATAATTTTTTAAAATCTTAAATTTATTTTCCTTAATAACATAGCTTCAAAATATGCAAAGATGACAGAACCCAAAAAAGGAATAGGTGAATCTGCAATAATTGTTTGAGATTTTAATATTTCCCTCTCAATAACTTAAAGAGGGAGATCAATCAGCATAAGGAGACTATGAAAAATGTAATTAGCCAACTTAACCTAATTGATATTTATAGGGCAGAATAACCAAAACCGCACAATACAATTTTCAATTGCTAACTGGAATATACCAAACAAAACCATACTCTGACATTTTTAACTCTTTTGTAAAATTAAAGAACTTGCAATTGATAAAAAAAAGTTCTGAAACTCTAATAGTTAATATATTATTATATATTATCCATAACTTTTTCTTTACACATACAAATAAAATATATATGTGTGTTTTTATATATACACTTTATATATATACACTTTATATACATATACACTTTCTATGTTATATATAATACATATACTTTTAAAAAGGTATGGAATATATGTGTGTGTGTGTGTATTTCTAAAGTACTGTGAATATTCTTCCATGTTATGTGACACAGATCTTCTATATGAATGCTTTATCCATATTCCTTGTCCATGTTTCTAGAATTAATTTTTATTTGTTACTGATTCATAAGAACTCTTTGTACATTATGGATGTCTATTCTCTGTCTATAAATCTTCAATTTTTTTAACAAAATTATATATATATTATCCTTCTTCCCTGGTGGGTTTCCTATAGAGAGCTTTTAGTTTGTATGTGATCAAATCTGTTCCCTTCTTTTACAATTTCTGGGTTTTCTCCTTTGCTTAAAGGATTCTACACTCCAAGAATATCACAATAGTCTTTTTATTTGCATCTCTTACTGTACCTGCCTCAGGTAGGATGAACCAGGTGATGACCTAGTAAAGAGCAACCTGCAGATCTCAATAGTTTGACAAAATAAACTTCTTTGCTCATATTTTATACCCAGTGCAGGTCAGGAAGAGATCTCTAATCATCACAGCGACTGTAGGACCCAGGATGATGAAGGCTTCAACTTTGCATATTCACGTAATCATTCTCTCACGTGTATCTTCATGAGGCTTATTCTTACAATATTTTACATTGTAATTTGCTCTATTCCCATGCAGCTCCAGCAGTCTAACACCCCTTACCCTGTTTAATTTTTTTTCTTTTCTTTTTTTTACTAATAGAACTTACCAACTTATAAAATACAACATAGTTTACCTTTTAATTTTTATTGCCTAGTTCCCCTTTCCCTCCCAACACTAAAAGGTGTCTAAGAGCAGAGACTATTTACTTAGGGATACAAGTATTTTGTGGGTGTTCTAATGATGTAGCTCAAGTATCTAGAACAGGGCCTGGAACATAGAAAGTGCCCAATAGCTTTAGAATCAATAACTTAATGAAATATTATAAACAAGTAAGAAAAATATGAGCAGTCCAATAGAAAACATGGCAAAAGTTTAAATAAAAATTTCACAAAAAAGGCAATCCAAATGACTAATAAACTACAAAAAGTTTGTATCATTTGTAATCAAATAAATTCAAATGAAAGCAATGATGAGATAATTTTACATACATGCAAGATTAAGTTTTAAACTTTAGTGATTCAAGCCCAGGTGTGGTAGGTCATACCTGTAATCCCAGCACGTTGGGAGGCCGAGGCAAGTGGATCACTTGAAATCAGGAGTTCAACACCAGCCTGGCCAACATGGCGAAACTCATGGTGCATGCCTGTAATCTCAGCTACTTGGGAGGCTGAGGCAGGAGAATCACTTGAACCTGGGAGGCGTAGGTTGCAATGAGTCGAGATTGCACCACGGCACTTCAGCCTGGGTGACAGAACGAGACTCCATCTCAAACACAAAACAAAACAAAACAAACAAACAAAACTAATGATTCAAATGATGGCAAGAAATACAAAGCAATAGAATCTCACATATATATCTGGTGGGAGTGTAAATTGGTACAAGTGTTTTGAAAATAGGTTGGCATGCCCTAAGAAAGTTGAGCATAAGAATATATTACTCCAGTGTGTATAATATAACAAAGGGAGTTGTTTACACATGTGCATCAGGCTTTATTACAAAAATATTTATAGCATCACTGTTCATCAGATTTAAAAAATGGAAGCAATCTAAATATTCTTCAACAGGAATTGGTTAAAAAATTATTGTATGGCTGGGTGCGGTGGCTCAAGCCTGTAATCCCAGCACTTTGGGAGGCCGAGGTGGGCGGATCACGAGGTCAGGAGATGGAGACCATCCTGGCTAACACGGTGAAACCCCGTCTCTACTAAAAATACTAAAAAAATTAGCCAGACGTGGTGGCGGGCGCCCCTAGTCCCAGCTACTCGGGGGGCTGAGGCAGGAGAATGGCATGAACCTGGGAGGCGGAGCTTGCAGTGAGCCGAGATCGCGCCGCTGCACTCCAGCCTGGGCAACAGAGGGAGACTCCATCTCAAAATAAAAAAAAGGTTGTATATGTATAAAGTAGATTGTTATCTATCAGTGAAAAGGAATGAATTGCAGGTACATACATACATCAACAAGTTTGAAACTTACATATATATTGTTGAGTGAGAAAAGCAATCACAAAAGAGTATATACACTATGATTCCATGTATATCAAAGTCCCAAAAGAGAAAAAAACAAATAATATTTATAGTTGTGATCATAGAAGGTAAATGATTTTCTTAAAAAACAAGAAAAGAAATGATAATCAGCAAATTAGTTTAGTGGTTACTTTTAGGGGAAAAAGAAGTTGTTATCCAAAAGAGGAATTTTAATGTACTAGCAATGTTCTATTCTTAACTGGAGTCACGGTCACATGGGTATTCACTTATTCTTAAACTGAGTTTGTACATGTTAACATCCTCTTTATATGAAAAATATCGATTCCCATCACTTTTTCAGCACTTCTAGCATCCCATGTTGCCAGATACTCTGTGAGCCAGAGACAGAGTAGCTATTTTACAGTCTTTAATTAATCACTTGCTAAATTTTCTACTTCTGGCTCTTGCTTCTATTTCCTGCTGCCTCTCATCATTTGTTATTCCAGAGTTTTAAGCGGGAAAACTTACTTTTTCACAAGTCACACCTCAAACATGTATTGAGTCTCAGTTTCTTCATCATATCTACTTTTTATCTGCCAGAAATTCCTCATTATTTTGATGTGTGGAATAGGATGCTTCTCAGTTTCCTTGGACTATTATATATTTATAACTCCCATTATTTCTTTTGGATTTTGAGGAGGAAGACAGGTAATGATTATTCTCAGATATTTTGATTCAGAAGCCTTCTATACTCGTGGGCGAATATTTTAGAACTTTTTAAATATCTTTACTTTCATTCTGAAGTAATCTTTAATAAGCAATGATTCTGAATCTCAACTTTAGATTTTTCTACCAATCCAAACAAACCACTGGGACCCTGTTTTGTAGTTGATGATATTTTAATGTGCTGTGGAAATTGCAACTCAGAATGCACATTAGAATTAACTGGGAAAGATTTGAAAATACTGGTGTCCAAGGTGTAACCTAGAACAATTAAATCACAATTTCTTGGTAGAGCTCTAAAATATTTATTTAAAATAAAAATTTCCGGGTTGTTTAATATACACTGGGGATTAAAAACCATGAATTTAGTGAGTGAGATAAAAGCATAACTAAAGTTGTATTAAGTAAGGAAATTATAAGATAAAATAAATTATAAAATAAAACTATAAAATAAGATAAAATGCCATTGGATCAGCATTTAGGGTCCTTGCTACCGAAACCATCAGGAGTAGTTTTTTTGTTTTTTTGTTTTTTTGAGACAGATTCTCACTCTGTCTGTCACTTAGACTGGAGTGCAATGGCACAATCTCGGCTCACTGCAACCTCCACCACCTGGGTTCAAGCGATTCTCTTGCTTCAGCCTCCTAAGTAGCTGGGATTACAGGCACGCACCACCACACCCAGATAAATTTTGTATTTTTAGAGATGTGGTTTCACCATGTTGGCCAGGCTGGTCTAGAACTCTTGACCTCAGATGATCCGCCCACCTCTGCCTCTCAAAGTGCTGGGATTACAGGCATGAGCCATTGCACCCAGCCAGGAGTACATATCAATGCTTATGCCAACAACAGTCATGCCAACACTTCTGTAATGAAACAGGGACCCATTTTTTAACCCTATGTTTTCAGGGAACAAGTCTCTCCTGGTTTCGTATATGTGGACATCTAAGGTTTCTCTGTTCTCAGTTATCAGAAGCAGATGACATATCATAAGCAAATTGAGAAAAGTTCACTAGGTGGGTTCTAGTTTAATAAGAAAAATAAGACAGTTTAAAGTCTGTGGGACTATATTCCAATATTTTGGGTTTAGAGTGTGTAAGTGTATACAGAACAAACACACCCACCACAGTGTGCTTTAGGGTTGAGTCTTGCAATACTTTGTATAGAGTCACAAAAAAGACCTTAATCCTTTAGGTGGTTGGCCAGGTCTCACTAACAACTGTTTCAGTACTGACTGAGTAGTTAAGTTCAATATTAAAAGCCAGTGCCCTTATACAAAGGCCAGAATGTAACAAAAGCCCATTAAGAGTTTTGCCTAGGCCTTCTTGGGCCTTAAAGCAAGACAGTATAAAGAAGGAATTCTTAACAGACCTATTTAGGATTAAACAAGTTTTATTGGGGTTCTGAAGAAACTCCCCAGGCCTCCACAAACAAGTTTATTGGAGGTCTGAAGGAATTTCCCAAACCCCCTTGCTTTCACAGGAGACAAGATAAGGGTAATCACCCCAGCACCTGGAATCATTCAGATTACGTCAATTTACTGAGGTTCCAGAGAAAGGTCTTCAAGACTCAGACCTTACTTATAGATTAAAAGAAGTTAATCACTTATGTCTTTAGATGAATGTATACTTACATGTAGACATACAGCTTAGATGGTACATAAGCTCTGCAAAACTTTGTAATTTTGAGTTGATCTGGCAAAAATTTCCAGGCCTTCTCCCTGTAACTGGTTACAGAAATAAAAAACTCTCTTCCTCCTCAGTTCATCTGCATCTCCCTATTGGGCCATGAGAAATAGCAGCCTGAACCTCAGTTTGATCCAGAAATATTTACAAAGACTAACTCTGTGTTCTCATGAACTTGCATTATATTGGTGATTAACAATGAAGATTTTAATACTCAGCAAGACCCACAAAGTTGTGGTCAGAATATGGGTTCCTGGAAAAAAAATTTCAAAAGCTGTGACATTGGTGCATTTCTGAATTATTCGGTTTTCCCTTGGTCATTTCAATATACAAAGGAAATGATGATTGCTGTAATATATGTTTTTAAAAGGGCCATTGAAATTCAAAAGAGAAAGACTAAATCTACCTGAAGAAGCCCAGAAAGGATGAAGAGAAAAGGGAACAGTTGACTTCAGTCTTAAAAAATGAGAGGGCATTCACTAGGAAGGAAGAGGAGAAAGGCTATTTAGGAAGAGAAAAAAATGACATTATCAAATCTGTGTTTTAGAAAGACAGCATGGGGAATGATTTGGAAAAGGAAGTGGTAGGATGTGGGAAGATAAAGGAGACAGCTACTGGACAAGTTAAAAAAAAAGACATGGGGGCTTGAAGAAAACCATTAGCAATGGAGATATAATAGAAACACAGAGATTTGAATAACATGTCAGGGAGAGGCTTGACAGTTTGTAGTTTGAGAGGGGCTTAGGAAAAAGGAAAGAACCAAAGATGGCTCTGAAATTTATTTGGGGAGAAAAATTGGGGGAAAAAAGCACATTTGGATGGGTTGAGAGAAAGTATTTCTATTTTTAATGGTAAGGTACTTGTGAGTCCCTAGGAGGAGAGAGTCAGTGGACATATATTAAACAGCTGGGATGATGGGGCAAAAGTGAAGGCTAAATATAAAGATTTCTAAGTCACTGACGTGGAGATAGTCCATGCCACATCAGGAAATGTTATGACTCAAGTATAACTTGTTAACTAAAAAGGCAAGAAGGGTAAGGTGTAAATGAAGAAGAAAATTGAAATGCATACATGATAAAAAGCAATGATAGTGAAGAAGAGATCCTTTGGACTAAGAATACTCATATAGTTATTTCATCTCTGGAGATTATATCCCCTCTGGAGGAGGGGATTTGAATATTGCATCGAAATGCACTGACTGCTTCTGATTCTTGCATGAAGTTGGATCAGGCTCTCCACATTCCCAATGTAGGACACAACTGTGTTCATCAATTAGCAACAGCCCATCACCATATAATGAGACTTAATAGCCCTGCATTGATGTTATCAGTCTGCCTGATGATACTGTCTTGGTTTTAAGTGGTAACTCTAATATACCAATGACTGCCAGTTAACAACAGACCTGCATGTCACTCCAACATTTAACACACTTCAAAGAAAGAAAAAGAAATATCTTTCCCCAAAATGTGGAAAGATGCAATGGTATCTATTAATATACTATTACTGAAAGTGTTTTATTGAAGTCTGGCACAATCAACACATCCTTATTTCATGGCAAATCACCAGCTCTATCAGAAAAGATCATACGTGGTATTCAGTTAATAAAAAATGAAAGAAAAGCCATAAGAGATGAAGCTGTACAGTCATAGAGGATCCCAAAGTTCATATGAAATGTATGTACCAACATATCTTTACAAGTGCCTGCAATACACTTTTAAAAATTATTTCTCCTTAGTTAGTAATTAAATATATCCAGAGAAATAACATAGTATAATAAAAATAGAAAACAAATATTTCAACACTAGTGTTTGAGAAGATCTGAGATCAAATGTGAATTTAGGCACTGTAATATTGGCAACTGTTGCTGAACCAGAGAATGACAAATCTCTCAAAGGTGTGCCACCTCATTTTGATCTATATTAAAATGAGCATGTTTCTGCAATTTACACATGCTGATGTCAAAGTGTTTGAACTGAGTGGATTGATGTACACATTCATTGGTCAAATGAAGTGTTGAGATGAGGGGATTGTGCAATGCTTGTGCAGACAGGGTCCAACATCTAGAAGTTAAGTAGTATAAGAGAATATCAAGCCAACATCAAAAAGGTTGTGAATTATCTCACTGTAGTCAGATTGTAGCTTGGAGTTTATATTCCAACCTTTGTCTATATGTTTATGAATATTTGTGGTGTGGTAGATAAATACCGAACTTGGAGTCAGATGATTTGTGTTTTTCTGTTTCTGTTACCCTGTATCTGTCACTTACGTGTTATGCGACCTTGAAAACTAATTTAACTGCTCTCAGACCTATTTCTCCAAATGTGCCATGAATGGTAAGAATTAAATGAAATTTTCCTGGTGAAAGTTTGCAGTATGAAAGCACTCTGAAATGCAAAACTCTACCAACGTGTTCTTGTCATCATAAACCCACATTTTGGAGATATCTAGTATTTCTTCACAGTCATCCATATGAAAATAATAATAACAGTTAACACAAACATGGTAGCTACTGTGTGTTTGGCATTTCTGTAAGTGATTTACATATATTAATTTAGTCATTACAATAACCCCATGATCTGAATATTATTATTATTATTATTATTATTATTATTATTATTATTATTTTTAGAGACAGGGTCTCACTCTATCACACAGGCTGGAGTGTAGTGGTGTAATCATGGTTCACTTATTATTTTTCTCCCTACTTTACAGGTATGCAGACTAATCACAGTAGATAGAATTTGAACACCAAATATCTGACTCTGGTTTCTGTTGTGAATTCAGATTTATGTAGTTGTAAGGATTGTTAATGATGATGTGTGGCTTCTATACTTTATGTACATACAACCCTGACATGAGTTAGAAGCAGTAAGGTTTTGAGTTTGTTGATTAAGAAAGCAATGCATTTCAAAGGCACACATTGGTTTTCAAGTGTAATTTCAGGTGAAGCAAACTTAATTTGGGGCTGGTCTAGAATGCATGGAAGAAAATAGTCTTTCAACTTCAATGCAAGCTAAAGAAAACAATGGTTCACTATTATTTAAAGGTAGAGTGCTTCATAGTGTTGTAAATGATTCAGAAAGAAGATATCAAAAGCAAATATACCTGCAGGCAAATATCTCAATAATAAATGATTGAGATAAAAAGGGGGAAAAGAAAAAATATGTGTTGAATGAACACAAAATCTCAGATTCTGATAGGTTCTTGACATATATGCTACAACTTAAACCTCAACAAGAAAGTGCAATATTTTATAGATCCAGAAAATGGGGATTAGAGAGATTAAGCTCAGGAGGGTGACAAATTGTGTGCTACTGAGGAATGAAGGAAGATAGAAACATCCTGAATGACAATAGAAAGCACGATTCTAGTTCACATTAACTTATTTCTTCTTCACTTACAAATATTTACTGAACACTTTCTGGGCAGTGTTATACTAAGGAGCCACTGTGACCATAACTTTAAACACAGCACACAGATTCCTTCTTTTCAGGAAGAGACAGAATAAAGAGGCCATGCTATCCTGCTATATGGATAAGACAGTGTCTAGAAGCCAGAACATGTAGGAGGGAGGCTTGATCCAGCCTTGGGTGGTGGGGAAATTTTTCTGAAAGATATAATAAAGGCTATCTTGGAGAGAAAGGCACTGGTCAGCATGACACCAAAGGTGTCTGCCATTTTTCTTTTTTCTAATGATAATTTATTTAGAGTCTGTTGAAACCCTATGACTATTGACAGAGAGGAGATGGAGGTGGAGGATTTTGAGTAAATTACAACATACTTTTGGAAAGCTCTGGGTTTAAAATTAAATTTTGAGAATTGATGCTGAGAGTTCCTTTGGAGCCATGCCTTTTTACTTTTTGTATTTTTCTCTCTAGGTGCACATAGTCTTATTCCTCCCCACCCATCTTGCATACCCTTTTCTTGTTCACCACAAACTGATAGGGTTCCGGCTGTGTTTTTTTATTGTAGATAATGAAGTTCCAATTAGATAGTCTCCTGCTGGCAATAATAATACAGTCTGTTCTTTAAAATCTGCTAAACTCTGCTCAAGATAGTAGGCAACTCATTTTAAAAATTAAAACTCCTGCACTTTTATGTGGTATCTTCCTCCATTGAATTTATTTAGACAATATAGCCTCCAAATTTTCCCTGAAGGCCTTTTGACCCACTTTGAAAACAGATCAAAATGTTTGAGCCAAATTCACTAATGCAATTTTCATATTTTCTTTGGTAATGTGTAGAAAGGACAGGAACTTCTATTTACTGAGTGGCTAATCTGTACTCGATCACTTTACCTGTGTGGTTCATTGACTCTAGGAGGTAAAAATTTGAATTTGCTCAAAGAGGATAAGCAACTTGTCCCAGGCTACTCTTAAATGTCAGAGCTGGGACATAGATTCATCTGTCTGCTTCAAAGCTATTGCTCTTTCCTTTGATCAGTAAAGGCAGGGACTAGCCAGTTGCCTGTTTTGTAAATAAAATTTATTGGAACACAGCCATGCACATCTACTTATGGCTGCTTTCAGGTTACAATGGCAGAGTTGAGTAGCTATAACAGACACCATGTGGCTCACCAGTGCTTAACAGTACTGAATAGCCACATTTGGCTAGTGACTATCACTATTGGACAGCATACTTCTAAATGCACCAGTGAATTAGATGAGGGTTGGGAAAATGGGGTGAACAGAACAAACATACAATTATCATCTCCTGTCCAGTATGCATCATCCTACTTGTTTCCATGTTGTGTTGCTTCAATATCGGTTTGAGGTTATCTCTTGGGTTTGTAAATGTATTATCTCCTGTTTTTGTCTTGGTGGCCAAAACACTTACTTATCACTCTTGTTACATGTTAGCACCTGCAGGACAGTTGCCATGTTCCTACTCCCTGTGTCTTCTTATTCTAGACCTAGCTGAATGAGACATCTCAGTTTGGATATGCTATTCTCATGGCAGAAGAAAGACAGTAAGAGAACAACCAGAAACATACAATGACTCTGCAAGACTTCTTTGCAGGCATGGTTTCTGCCTCTCATTCCATTGGCCTAAGCAAGTTGCATGGGCAAGCTTAACATCAATGTGCTAGAGAAGTATACTCCATCCACATGGGACACGACAGTGGGTGGATAAGTGCATCCTCACCTAAGAAAGGGGTCAGCAAGTCCTTGCAAACAATAAAATAGTCTACCACATTTCCTTGTTTCCGATGAGGAAATTATGACCTGGAGATGATTGTATAACTTACTCATTGCCAATCAACTAGGCAGTGCCAGAAATAAGAATGAAACTCAGGTTTGTCTTACTCTAAAGTCTATGTTTTTCCATTACACGTTTTGTAGGTTTCCCAGGGTATTTTGGCTGATAGGAGAAAAGCGTGCTGAAAATCTTCTATTTGTCCTGTGAATACCCACTCTCCTTCTTCATCTCTTCCTTGCCCTGGGAGGCTGACCTATGCTGACTTCATCAATAGCTTTTCTCGCTCCCTATTTTCCAGGTGGGTTTGGCATAGGGAAGCCCTGGAACAGATTGGAGGGAGGCAGAGGAGTGTGGCTGTATGTTTTATCAACCCATCTCCCTCCCAGTAGGGTCACCAAGGACCGGCTGTGTCTCTTCACAAAAGGTCTTAGCTTCTAGCAGGCAGCTCTGTACACAACCCTTCCCTGTACATTCTGGAAGCACCTTCTCTTCACTTCACCTCTTCAGGCCTAAGAGTATAAGAGAGCTGAGCTATTATTAAACTGAGTACTATCCCTGTGGCTCTTCTACACTATCCCTAGACCTTTAAAAATAATCCTTAAAGTTGAGCTCAATGGCTTATAACTTTAATCCTGGCACTTTGGGAGGCTGAGGCAAGAGGATCGCTTGAGCCCAGAAGTTCAAGAAAGAAAGAAAAGAGAAAAAATAATAACCCTTAAATTCTGCTTGAATTGTCATAATTTTAGAGTGCTCTCTTCTTCTTGCTGGGACTCAGTTCACAAAGAGCTCGTAGCTGTAACCCAAGGCAGAACTGAAGAGAGATAATCACAGTTTTGCACTGCTTTTCCTTCTGTTTTCCCTTTAAACATGGAGAAAAAAGTTATTGCAAAGCACTTAAGAAATTTAGACACAGGTTAAATGAATATAGAAGTATAGAAAAAAATTTAAGGAGGTTTGGGATCTAAGAAAGTAAGACTTTCTTGGTTTTATTTCTTGACATTATGATTGACTGGTAACAATATTCAGATTCTCTGAGCTATCTATTTCCATGACTGGAAAGATAACTCAAAATACATGATGCATTGAGATTATAATGATTCATTCATTAATTCAAGAAATATTTATTGTGCATTTACTTTAAGCAAGAATATGAATTCAGAGTAAGAATAAATTAAGTGATTGAATTACTAGTTTTATTAAAACATTTTTACTATTTCCTACCCATAGTATGAACTTCCTTAAGATGGGTTTTTTAAAGGGAAATTTTGAGGCACTCTTGAGATGAAGAAATCAACAACTGTCTTTCATCTTTCTTCTCAAATAGTCATATTCATGAGATGTCTTCAGAAATTATGTACTTCTATGTTCAAATGAATCCCAGAATTTCTAAAGGATAACTCCAAAAGGAAAATGTTCTGTTAACAGTGATGTTCACCTGAGAGAATCATAAGGAAAATGAAACTCAAGGCAATACAGTGGGGGTCCCTTCCCCATAAAGGCTACTTCTTCTACAGAGAAACTGTGAACACACTGGGGTTTATTTCAATAGAGGAAAGAATGTTACCTCACGGATGGCAGAGACCTTTTTACAGGTGGGGAGGATGAGTCTAGTAAAACCTTAGAAATAGAAAGAATCTCAAGATATTGATATTTAACAATACTTCCTAGAGAATCTAAGGATCAGATTTACTCATGTCACCTTGTTAAAGTTGTCAAGTGGGTCCACACTACTAATAGCTGTTAGATAGTGTATTGAGATGGTGACAAGCACAGATCCTGGACCCAGGTTAGGTGGCTTCAAAACCTGGCTCTACTACCTTCTAACAGTGTGGAATAGGCATGTTACTAACTGTGGTGGATAGGAAGGTGCACCATTCAAAACGTTCTTAAGAAGATTATAACGTCCAGCAGCAGAGAGTGTGGTCTGAGATAGTCTGTAGCTCTTAGCTCCTTCAGGGTCAGCTTCAATCTGTAGAGATCATTTTGCCTGAAGTGATACCTTTCCTGGGCCAGCCTGCACCTGGTGACTGAGCAAGGCAGGGTTATAAAGGTCCAACTACTTTTGCTCAATGTGGAACACTGTGATAGGCAGTGTTAGTGTTAGAACTCCTTGCTGAGTTGGCCAAATCTTTGTCAAGCCTGCATCTGAGTCAACTTCTCTGTTCAATCCTGCTTCCTCCTTATTTCCTTCACTATGGTTGACCCCTACTACACATCTGATTCTCCAAACTGTATCTCGATCCCTGCTTCCAGAGAGCCTAGCATGTGATAGCACTGGAAGTGGTCTGAGAAATTAAGTGAGACAATAGTGGCATTTTGGAGCTGGATCATTCAGCTCCTTCTTGATGATGACTCCGTCACTAAAGGCAGATGGAACACAGAAGGGCTCTGGTTCCAGGCAATGATCTTTTAACTTTCAGCAGTAGGGAGCTGGCAGGGAGTACCATGGATGGAAATGCACTAGCAGGTTCAATATATTAAATACTTGAAATATAAGAAGAAAATAGTAAATAGAAGGATATTAGGATAAGATAGTTATTGCAAAGCATCATTGATGCACTACTGTAGCAGTCCTCAAACTGTGGTGTATATCAGAATCACTGGAACGGCTTTTAGAAACATGGACTGCTATGTCCCAAAGCCACAATTTCTGACTGAATAAGTCTGGGGTGGGACTCAGTAATTTCCATTTCTAACCCATTTCCAGGTGATGCTAATTCTGCTGGTCCACAAACACGTTTTAAGAATCTTGCTCACAGAAAAATAATAGACGGTTGAGGAGAAGTTACATGTCATCAAAAATCAACCATGAAAGCCAGAGGGCTTGTCTGGTTACATATTAAATAATAAATAAATAAATAAATAAATAAATAAATAAATAAATAAATGCTCATTTCTGAGTCAGAGGGCAGACAAAGACAGGACCAAGCCTAGGACATAATACTCAGAATAGCTGAATTTCAAAGATGGTTAAACACCCAATAAGGGTAGACTTTATGCCAAGATCAATCCCTTCATTGGGAAAACCTGAAATCTTTGCCCATTCCTTGGAATGGGAAATCTGATGGCTTTCCTAGAATACTTTGAATATTCAGACTGCTCTGCACCTCCTGAATTTTCAGTGGTGCCCCACATCATTCTTGTAAGAGTCAACTTTTTTTCACTCTCATATTTACCCCCACTGAAATACAGCTGCAGAAGCCTCTTCCACAAGGCAGCATGTGGTCCCTCAAGACCTGAGACCTACCCCTATTCCTATATGATACCATTCTAGGTTATCAGATTCCAGCCCTGCTCATTATTTTTAGCTACTTTGCACCTCTTTATAAATTTGGGATAACTGATGATATGCAAACTCTACCCGATGGATATTTAATTTACTGCTTCCCCCCCACCAAAAAATATAAAAGGACAAAACTCAATTTTGGTACCCATCTAGTAAATCCTTACCTTGCCCAAATTATCAGTCCTTTCCAAGTTTTCAATTCTTTCAATTTTCCTCAATATCTGGTTATAATCTTCCAGACTTACTTTTTCTGATGATTCACCTTCCTTCTTCAATCAAGATTACTAAATAATAAAACCTCAATGCCTAGATCTCTGTTGCAGCACTAGACTGCTGTGTGACTGGCCCCTTTCCCCAGGATCTAAAAAAGCTCTGCAGGCCAGGTGCGGTCACTCATGCTTGTAATCCCAGCATTTTTGGAAGCCAAAGTGAGAGATCAGGAGTTCAAGACCAGCCTGGCCAACATGGTGAAATCCAACCTCTACTAAAAATACCAAAAAAATAAAAAATAAAAATATTAGCCAGGCATGGTGGCAGGTTTCTGTAATACCAGCTACTTGAGAGGCTGAGGCAGGAGAATCGCTTAAACCTGGGAGGCGGAGGTTACAATGAGCTGAAATCGTGCCATTGCACGCCAGCCTGGGTGACAAGAGCAATATGCTGCCCCCCTGCCCCCCTGCCCCCAGAAAAAAAAAAAAAAAAGAAGAACTCTGCAAACTGAAGCTTCCTAAGTTGGTAAAAACTTAGACTCATTCTGGCAGCCAGACCAAGCATAAACTGCATTCTCTTTGTATTGTCTGGATCACAAAGGAAATTACATGAAATGCTCAGTCAGTCATGCCTGCCCTTGTAAGAGAGGTAACCAAGACTGTGGACCATATCACCAAGATATTAGTGTATCAACAATCCTAGCTTGAGAGCTTCAAGAAATCAATGCGGGCTGCTGTTTCATCCATTGCCCTCCACGGACCTCTTGGCATCCATTAGACTGGTTACCTTCAGAGTTTACATCCTGTTTCTTTATTTTAATACAACTTTTTATACTAATATTTCAGAGGCATCCTGAAATATTACCTAAGGCATCCCTCTGTTGAGATATCTGATCTCCAGAATCCTAAAGCAACTGACCATTGTTTCTCCCTCGTAATAGCTAGTTCAACTGGTTTTGCTAACAAGAGTCCTTGAGAGGCAATTTTTTGGACCCTGCTTTGCCCACTCAAGAGGTTTATTATGACCTCTGAGATGTTCAGTCATGAATGATATTCATTTTTCTTGCACAAAAGTGGGGTACCAACAGTGTTGAACTTTACCTGAGTCTCAGGCTAACAGAAAATTCAATGGCTAAGAACTGCTGCTCCCTCTGCCCCCCACACCTCCAACCTTTTTGTATTCTGGAAAATGGTCAACCTCAAGGGAACACCTGCTCTCGCATATTCTGAGATTAAGACTTACCTCCACTCTTCCTCCATGGCACTCTTGTTTTATGAGACTAGATTTTCTCCCTCTCATTTGAGACACTTATCGTTAATAAATATTCTCCCCCTTAGAATGACCTGAATAAAATTACCTCCTTAATTATCTGGCTCATTTTGTTTTTGTATCTGCTTCTTCCTCTTCTTCCTTTTCACTGATGTTGATCCCCAGTAAAGCATTTTGCAGTCTGAATTCTGTCTCAATGTCTGTTTCTGAGGAAGTCAACTTATAACACTAATTTCCTGCCTCAATTCCCTCTCCTATATATAGTGGTAATCGTAATACCTATTCCTACTTCACTGACTTTTTGTGAAGATTTTTTATGTTAACATATGCAAAGTGCTTAAAATTATGTCTAGCAAATAGTAATAAATAAATGCTAGCCATTAATATTATTGAAGAGCTTGCAATAGGAGAGGGAAAAGGTATTTAATAACTTTTTTTGGAACTACACTACACAAAATTTCTGCAGACCCCCATTGTGACTGCATACCACTGACTAACCACGTGATTAATCGCGTGTATCATGCAGTTACGCCCTTGCCTTAGAGCAAGAACATCTTTGAATGGAAAGAATGCATACTCATCAAATGGCATGTGACCCGCTCCATGACACAGCTGCTACCCACCTCCCGGGATTTTCATCTCCACCCTTGCCCCTGCTGTATTCTACCCTCGCATAATTATCAAATATTAGTTTACTTCACACAGGTTAGGGCCTTGGTATATGTCTTTGTAATGCTAGAAATGAATCTCCATCTACTTTCTTAAATTTACTAAATCCTACCCTCTTAAGATTCAGTTTAGAAAATCTTTTGCCCAGACACACTGATATACACAATAGGCAAAGAATTGAAGTATGTACTTCTTTTATGTGTCTCCCCAGGACCCTAGGCATACTTCCAACATTGTACCTGCCACATTGTAAGTGCTGTTGAAATTACTTATTTATGTGTCTCTCTTCCTCACTATAGCATAAGTTTTTAGAGAACAGGAACCATATTGTGGTACAAAACCATTTTGGTGCTTTGTATAGAGGTGGTATCCAATAAATTCATATTGGATGATTACACTGAAATAAATGTAGAGTGCTCTATGCATTTTTAAGTAGCTGAAAATTTCAGAGACCTTGCGATTCTTTTATTATTACAAGAGGACTGGTGGTAGCGAGTTCAAGAACATGTGCATGCATGTATACACACACACACATGTATGCACCACTGCTATTTTTTTTGTAAATTGGAATCATTAGCAAGACTATTAAGAAATGTTATTTACTTTTATATTATCTATTTTCACAGATATTTCTTGCATTTTTAGAAACTCAGATACAAAATGCTCTCATTATACATTCTTTATAGATACTCTATACATCTAAACATTTTTAATGATATATAGCCCTTCAAAATTAAAGGTTTTTAAGCACTTTAAATTGAGATTTTTAAATGTTGAAAGAATGATATACAGAAGGTTCAATTTTAATAACTACATTAGTTTAATTTGAAAATTTGATACAAATATAGTAATGGGGCTGGTTGTGGTGGCTCACGCCTGTAATCCCAGCACTTTGAGAGGAGACTGAGGCAGGTGGATTACTTGAGGTCAGGAGTTCGAGAACAGCCTGACCAACATGGTGAAATCCCGTCTCTATTAAAAATACACAAATTAGCCGAGCATGGTGGCGGGCACCTGTTATCCCAGCTACTCGGGAGGCTGGGGCAGGAGAATCTCTTGAACCCAGGAGGTAAGGTTGTGCTACTGCACTGCAGCCTGGGCCTGGGTGATGGAGAGAGGCTCTGTCTCTAAATAAATAAATAAGAAATGAACTAGTGGGATGAGGAAAAAAAAGATTGCTTCTTTTACTTTATGAAATGAAATTTCAGAGGCCAAATATTAGTGAAAAAAACTTTAAAGGTAGAATGTTGATATCCTAAGAAGATCCACCCTTAAACTGTATACCACAATTTTCTCTCATAACCTTCCCAATAAATAAAATTCATGCAACAAACACCACCTATTTCTGTATTCAATGTTCCATGATTGAGTTTGTACTCTGCCAGGTAATACCAGAAGGGGTGGGATATAGCTATAAATCACACAGGGAGCTTAAAACTCAGTGGAGAAAACAGGCAAGTAAACATTAATTAGAGTTCAAGGTGACAAGCGCTAAGAGATAAAGTATTAGGTACTACTAGTGCAAATTAGAAGGTGTGACTTCCCCTGCTGATGGGGCCAGGGATGGAAAAGAATGGGTGGAGGGAATGTTATTTCCATAATGTTCCTCCTTTGCCTCAGCTGTCACTTGTTCTTACTGTTAAACTGCCTTCTTTTAGTTCCTCATTCACTTTCTGTTCATGTATGCATGTTCTAAACCTTTAATTTGCAAATTTTCCAAGGTTGTGGGACAAACTTTCCTTTTAATTTCTGGCAGTCCTAAAGTCTCTATACACAGTGGGTACTCAATAAATGACATCAGCCAAGTCTAGCCAGTAATTATCTCTTACCCAAGCTTTCCCTAGTCTTGCCATGCAACTAACTAGGTGGCATTCCTCTGGTTTACCGTCAAAACTGATGAGGAGGGCACTAAGGGAGCCATTTCAGAGCTTCTCAACAGATTAGCAGTGCCACTCCTATCATTGTTAATAAGATTTACAGAGGTAATCTACCTGGCTTGGTAGAGAAACCCTGCTATTAAAATAAAAAGGGCAATACCTTCAGAACAGAGCAAAGTCAACTGTTTTACCTTCTAAGACATTAACATGATAATGTCACTGTTCCTCCAAGGGTGCCTGGCTTGCTAATAAATATGCTGGTGCCATTCAGAGAGACACAAAGGGCAGACTATTAGGTGAAACGTTTATATTCTGTTGCTTGAGGAAAACATAGGCTTTCTCTTATGACCCTTTTTTCCAGAGCTACATTCTCATAGACATATCTAAGCATGGGTCTCCCAAAGTTCAATAAGTCATGGAGGCCAAAAATTGAAGGTTGTATACAGGCAATAGTGAGTAGTTTCACATAGACCTAAAATGAGGTGCCCTGAAAAGGAGTAGAGGTACTGTTGGAAATAAGAATTATGGCTAGTTCTCTGAGGAACTTGCGATGGTTGCCAAAAACATTGATTTTCCTCTAAGTAGTGTGGAGTTTTCTCAAGGATTTTAAGCAGAAGAGAGGTGTAGATAGATATGTGTTTCAGGAAAGTTCAACTAGGCTGAATGTATTGGAATAACTGTAGGTGTTTATTATTATAATAATGACCCTCCATGTCTAGAGATTCAGCATTCATGAATTCAGTCAACCATAGGTTGAAAAAAGTGTTTTTTTAAAAAGGATGGTTAGGTCTGTACGGAATACATATAGACATTCTTCTTTATTATTATTCCCTAAATAATGCAGTATAACAACTATTTACATAGCACTTATATTGTATTATATAGTATAAGTAATGTAGAGAGTAAAGTACATGGGAGGGCGTGCATAAGTTGTGTGCAACACTATGCCATTTTATATAAGAGACTCAAGCATCTGTGGATTTTGGTCTCTGATGGGCACTCCAAAAGCTATTCCCCATGAATATGGGGAATATGGAAGGATGGCTGTAGTTTTTCTTTATTTGAACTTTTCTCTAAAAAACAATTTTGCCAACACACTATAACTGCAAGTCAGATCATATTAATCTCAAAGTTCTTTGTTACTGTATCAGAGATGTGTAGTGGCCAGCCATAGAAAGTGATTCTCACTAACACTGAAAAGTTGTAAGACCTGACTTCAGGGAGAGCAAGAGAAAGGATAGTTATAGAGACCTGAGAATCAGGTCTTCTCTAGGACTCTGTCTTTGAACAAATTAGCTTCAATCATGATCAGTTTTTATAAGACTCTGCTCAAAATGCAAATTTCTAGGCCAGGGCAACTGATTTCTAGGCAAAGGCAACTTGATTAAGTTGAATAATGACCCCTGGAATTAGCAGATGTTATCTCATGATTAAAAATCCCACCAGAATAACATGGCACAGGGAATGATGCTGAGCAGACGAACCTTGAAATCAGTGAAAAACACAAGTAAAACAAAAACATGTCCACTACGATGACATCCCTAAAAAGAAAGTTCACACTCTCACACCTCCACCAAGGTTCTCTATGAGAGGGCCCTACGCTCCCTTTCAAATCTTAGTTCTTAGTATAGCCATCTTTTCGTAAGTTATTTCAGATATTTTCCTTCCTATACAAAGCATAGATTTTCATATCATCTTGCATTTGTTTATGATACTGTATTACTTATTAATACTCTATTTATACCATTCATTGCTCACCTTTCCATATTTCATAACCAAAATTTTACTCATCCTCAGTAGCTTAGCTTAAATATCATTTTCACAAATCTTCAGCTGTATTCAAACAACACTTTACTTGCATCTCTATTGTTATTTTATTTTGCCTTTAATAATTTATTGATAATACTATTATTATCGACAACTAAGAAACTGTACAGAAACTTACAATAAAAAATATTATAAATGTTATTTCATTTGACCCTCTTGGTGCTCTCTGTTTTACTACACTTCATCTTTCATAGGTCAAGAAATGTTAGATAGAAAGATTGCTTAAGTTTATGCCTCTAGTTACTGGTAAGGTTGAATTCCAATTCAAGCTCTTCTAGTTCTTGCCTCCCTATGTTATTTGAAAATGTCTACTCAACTAGATTTCAATTTCCAAAGGCAAAGAACTTTGTCTATCGATGTGTCTCCCATGGTGCCTACCAAAGGTTTGCAATGGTAGGTAGTCAGTAAATGTGTGTTGAATAAAAGAATGATAGCATCAAAGTTTAAAATGTATTATCAAATGATAAGTAGTTTTGGATTCAGAAAAAGAGAAATCGATGAAAGCTAGATAACGGAATGAGTCTTCCTCTTGAAGGTAAGATTAGAGTTGAACTTCAGATATGAATGTTTGGAAAGTCAGGAAATGACAAAGAGATTTCATGGTAGCAGAAATCTGTAAGCTGAGCCTTTCTCACTGCCTGGATTGGTACATCTTCTTTGTAGTTTAGTTTATAAACATAAAGAATCCTTTCAAATGCGATATTGACCTGTCTAGGGGATGGGGGAGGTGATATGAGGCCAAGATGCACTAAACAGTGATTTATCATTTACTCCCTGATTCTTCTTACCAGGTTGATTTATGAGGCAGCTGTCAGGCCTAGCTCTGTGATCTGTGATAGACTTTGAGCTTCAGGCTTCCTCAGCCAAATTAAATTTGACATTCAATTTAAAATCTGGGATACAGTATGGGCAACTCTAACTATAACGTGGTATAGCAATGAACGTTCTGCTTAACATGGGAGTTTCTACAGCTCCCTGGGTCTTCTCCTCTGAAATAGAGCATTTAATTCATTTCACCAAATCATACACTTTTAGAACTAAAAGACACCTTACAAATGCTTGAGGACAAAGAGGATCCTGCAATTCTTGTATCAGTCATAGCAATTAACATCTTACCTTCCTGTGTGAGATCATGTGCATAACAACCAGAGTACAGGATTTTGAGGCAGACAGACTGGTGTTTCATTCATAACTCTGCTGCTGATTTCTTGGGTAAAATTGGGCAGAATATCTAACCTATTTAGGTTTCAGGTTCCTTATCTCTGAAATGAGAATAATACCTACCTCAGAAGTTACTGTAATGATTCATCAAGCTAGCATATGCAATTTGCTCTGCACACAGTACATCCTAAAAACATCTTGGCCCCACTCCATTTATAACACTTAGTGCATTGGGTTAAAATGACTTGCCCAGTGGCATAGAAAAGTGGTCCTGTAATATTCTGTCATTTAAGCCCTCCTGAACGCAGACATTGAGACGGTCTTAGGAATGTAAGAGGTTTATTGAGCAGGAGAAAGATTACCATATTCAAGCCAACCTGAAACCTGTGAAAGAAAAGGAAAGAGGAGGTGAGATTGGGCAAGGAGAGCCTCAGCTTCAAATGAAGGTCTGACAGCATCTGCCAACTCACTGGATAGTTCTGAAGCAGAGATGACTTGTTACAGGATTCCAGCTAGGGAAGAATGGTGCCCAGATATTGGCTGAGGGCTGCCTGGGATGAGAGTGGGCTTGATTCAGAATCTGAGACAATTCTCGCAGATGCCAGTAGCTGAGGACTCCCAGCTAACTACATTCCTTACAACTGAATTTCTCGCAAGTTATTTCTTGAAGGGAGATCTGAGTTGCACGTTCCAAACCTGCCACAACTAGGAGCATAGTGTTCTATTAGATCAAAAAGCAGTTGTGACCTTTAAAGTTTCACATAATTCAAAGCCAAGAAAGACTTGATAACTAAAAGATAAAATTTTAAAAATAGAAAACTTTGATGTATATGTTCAAACTGTATTCGGAACTGTATGGGACTGAAGAGGCAGCAATTTCTGTATTTCAAGACTCAAAGAGATAAAAAAAAAACTATAGAAAAACACAGATGAATGTTGACAGAAATAGAGAGAAAAAAATGAGAATGTTGGAAACAAAAAGAAAAAAAATCAATCCTCTTTTTGTAATGGCGATGTAGTATAAAGAAGACAAATGCTTAGAGGAGTTACATAAGTTGTGAGTGCATTCCCAGCTCTGGTAGCTGCTAGGTCTTTTACCCTGGGCAAGTTATCGAGCCTCTCTGAAAGCTAGTTAGTTCGTACTTTTCTTTTTCTATGTTAATCAATTCTGGTATAAATAATACTTTGCTATTTCTGTGCCAAAGAGCACTGAGACCAGTCTAAAAAACTCACTTAGCTCCTTCTTCCAAGAAATATTTGCTCTTGGATAAGACTGTGAAACAACTAAAAAGCTTACTTATGACTAGCAGCTTGCTCATAATACTGCAAGACCTTCATTTCACTGTGTCCGTCAGTCTAAAGCTAGTGTGTCATAAATTCTGCCATTCCCAAATATTTCCCCATCCTTTAAAACTAGCCTTTAAATCACCCCATCTAAGTATAAACTTGATAAATACATTTTCATGACTTTTGTGAGATACTGTAAATACACTGTCAAGATCGTCCTCTTCTTTACTTCATTAATCTAAATCAACTTAGCTTTGTTCAATCAGTAAATGTTTCTGGCGGTCTTTTTAGGGAGTGTGATGGTTAATATTGAGTGTCAACTTGATTGGATTGAGGGACACAAAGTATTGTTCCTGGGTTTATCTGTGAGAGTGTCACCAAAGGAGATTAAAATTTGAGTCAGTGGACTGGGAAAGGCAGACCCACCTTCAATCCGGGTGGGCACCATCTAATCAGCTGCCAGCACAGCTAAGATAAAAGCAGGCAGAGAAACGTGGAGGGACTAGACAGGCTAATTTTCCAGCCTCCATCTTTCTCCTGTGCTGGATGCTTCCTGCCATCAAACATTGGACTCCACATTTTTCAGCTTTTAGACTTTTGGACTTCACCAGTGGTTTTCCAGGGGCTCTCAGGCCTTCATCCATGACTGAAGGCTGCACTGTCAGCTTCCCTACTTTTGAGGTTTTGGGACCTAGACTGGCTTCTTTGCTCCTCAGCTTACAGACAGCCTATTGTGGGACTTGACCTTGTGATAGTGTAAGTCAATACTCTTTAATAAACTCCCCTTCATATATGCATCTATCCTATTAGTCTTGTCCCTCTAGAGAACCCTGACTAATACAGGGAGTCAACAACCAGCACAAGATTGGAAGTTTTGCAAAGAGTTGTGATGGAAGGTAATATAGGTAAAAGAACTGAGGAAATTAGCAAGAAAGTGATGTTGTGATAGACTGTTGAGCCTACCATGGAAGACCAAGAAAATGAAAACAATCAGGGGACTAAATGTAGTGGTTTTCAACCTTGGCACTCTTGATATTTGAGGCTGGAAAATTCTGTTGTGGGAGATGTCCTCTGTATGATATTAGCAGCATCACTGGCCTCTACCCAGCGGATAACAATACTACATACCCAGGGGTAACTACCAGAAATATCTTCTGACATTTCCTTGTTTTTTAGAGGGCACAAGTTCCCAGTTGACAGTCACCGGGCTAGAGGGAGAATAGAGAGATCAATAAATTCGTTAAATAACTAAAGTATGTCAGATAACTATTTTGGCAGGATTACTTGAGTAAGTAAGTGGGCAGGGTAGGTGAGTTTGGTTGGGAGGGAGAATGCTTAATGAGTGATTTCAAAGATAGTGCCATTTTAGGCTTTATTATTTTTCAGAGTATAAGCACGGGGATGGATGAGTGACACATCGTAGAGTAGAAGAATGCTACATAAGAGAAGCCCAGACTTGGTGGGAACATTCGATGTTCTAATGCATAAAAAGTAATTAGTTCAGAGGCTGCCACGAGATGAATAGTTAAAAAGCCTGATTGTCTTCTCAATTTGATTTGTGGCAAAGGTGGTTAAAAATAGAAAAGAAGCTGAAACTTTACATGTAAATATGTCCCTGCTTGAGTAAAAACAATGAAAGTGATCCTGATAAAATGAGTCTCCAATGAATAACAACAGGATTTTATTTTAATAGCACTGACCTGTTCCTGTTTCTAAAATAATGTTTAATAGGGGCAATATGACTTCCATACTAAGGTATGTTGAAAGAAAAGAGCTCCTTTACTTACTACTGAGGTAGGAGTTATTAAGAAATTATTTTAGGCAGATAGAGAGGAAAAAAGGGGTCCTTGGAAAATTTTTCGAAGCTCTTATATAGCATGAAAGCCCTGGCTCTTAGACCCAAGCCGGCAATCTTTGATATGCAAATGCAAGCCGTTAGAAACTGGGTCCACTCAACATGGTGATTACCAGGATTGTCCTCTTGACCTGACCGGACATGTGCCTGGCAGCATGGCCGCCCCCACATATCCCCACGTGTGTGGAACATCCTGGCGCCCTATATTTGCATGTTAAAAGGCTAGGGTGGGAGGAACAGTTTCTTTGTGGGCTATGTGAATGACATGCCTGGTCAAACCAATACCCTGAACCCTATGCAAATCAAATCGAACATAACTGGCTAATATTACCTAAATGTGGGGTCCCGTCTCTTGGCTTTGGAGCCCTCCCTCCAAGTTTGTACAGGGGAGCTGCTTCTTTCTTTCTCCTCCCTTCTTTCTTGCCTGTTAAACTCCCTGCTCCTTAAAACTACTTCACGTATGTCCTGTCGGTTTTTCTAATTCGACTCCAGACTAAGAACCTGGTGTTCCTCCACTCATCAGAGCAATATCACTACCTTGGGTCAATTATAGTGAGAAAATACACAAAGCTAAAGTATTTATTTGATAGTACAGAATGAGATTCAGGAATGATCTTAATGAGTCTTAATTATTCAGCAAATTTTATTATTTATCATAAATTATCTTTTTTAATAATTGCTTTAATAAGTAAAGCAATGACAAAAGTAGTGTGGCTAAACAGAAGAATAAGTAATACAGACTTCTGTGTGAAATATGATTAGACAGCTGCTATCATCCAGGAGTTAATTTCATTTCATCAGGCCATTATTTTATTCTTATAACATACACAAACACTGATCCACAACAAAACATTGAATCAAAGATTGTACCAAGTAAATGATTGGATAATATCACCACAAATCTCAATCTCATTTTTTTTTTTTTTTTTGTACATTCATCTGAAGCTATCTGGAAAAAGTCTGCCATCTACTTCTTACCCATCACTGAACTCTGATGTTAGCCCTTCTTCCTTTCACTCCCAGACTTAGAGTTCTGGCCTGCATCATGCTGACTAGGTCACTAGGGCATTTTTGGCTTTTTGAAGTACTTTTGAGTGAATCCTCACTACAATTTTAAAGCCATAATTTCAATTACAAAGGCAGATTTGAACAGAGGCAATCTGGGATTAGGCTATGATGATTGAAAGCAAAGCTTTTAACCCTCTACACCTTTCCTAGAGACTAATGGCTTTATTGGAAAGGATCAAGCAAGCCAGTTGATAAAGGCTTTTTCACCCTACCTGCTGGTGGCTGCCTTTTTGTAGCTAAAGTGGGAGTCTAGGTGAGAAATGTGCATTGTGTCCCATAACCTGTAGTTTTTCTTAATTATGAGGATATTTTTTTCTTGAGCTTGAGCCCTCCATAATGCCAGCAGAATTACACCATTCAAGTTGTGGCATCACAGAGGTAGGTAACTATTTTTCCCGAAAATGTCTGCATTGTGCTTCAGGAAGAAAAAAAAAAATGTACCAGAGAGACTCTAATGGCACTTTTTCTCATAAAGAATTAAGAAGGAAAGAAAAACATTTCAGAAAAAGACTTTCTCACCTGATCTTACTCTGCCTAGCGCAGCTGCATACAACTGTACTTCTTCTTCTGAAATGCGTGATTGTCTTTTCTTCAAACAACCTACTTATATTTTTTATTTCATCTTCGTTTTTTGTTTGTTTTTTTAATGAAGAAAAGGGGACTAAGGCCTTAAAAATAGACTCAACTTAACAGGCATCTGTAAAATATATTCAGAACCTCAACTTTAGGCCTGATGATTTGAAGAAAGCAGTTTCTTTACAAATTTTTATTTGAAATAAATTTCTTAATGATAGTCAGCTTTTCCCAGAATTTAAAGTAAGGATAATAGAAGAAAATGGGCTCATCCTTCATATTTTTTGAATCCCAACCTGAAATATTCTTACTCCCAGATTTCTTCATCTACTCATTTTTGAACTCTGGGTTTTACAGAGAAAATCAAAGGAAAGTCATGAGACAGGATAAAGGACATTGCAGTTCATTCATTCAATGGTACAGGTAAGACATCACAAACGCAGGTGTACAAGATACAGGACCTCTTTTTTTTTTTTGGAGACAGTTTTGCTCTTGTTGCCCAGGCTGGAGTGCTGTGGTGTGATCTCAGCTCACTGCAACCTCTGCCTCCCAGGTTCAAGTGATTCTCCTGCCTCAGTCTCCTGAGTAGCTGGGATTACAGATGCCTGCCACCATGCCTGGCTCATTTTTGTATTTTTAGTAGAGATGGGTTGTCATCATGTTGACCAGGCTGGTCTTGGACTCCTGACTTCAGGTGATCCACCCACCTTGGCCTCCCAAAGTGCAGGGATTACAGGTCTGAGCCACCACTCCTGGCTGATATGGGACTTCTTTAACTTTTCCTATTTCTTGTTCAAGCCACCATGTGATCGAGTTCTGGAAACTGAATCTCAAATGATTCAGACTAATCTCAGTCATGTCAGGGCTTCTGTTCCTCTCTTAGAAATTGTGTTCAACATCTTGTAGGAGTCAGGGAGAGCCAATGTGTGAATACTGGCACTTGTCCTATACCAATATCATCCATGCTGGTCTATGTGGAAAGTCTCTTGTTCTTACTTGTCCTTTAGTCATGAGACACATTGATCACTGTGGTGTCTGCTTCATACAGTACTTCCAGGTCTCTATACCCAGCAATTTCCTAGTTAGTCCTGTACTACTTTTGGGTGCACAGAGAACAACTGGAAACTCTGGAGCTGCTCAGGTAAATCTGCCTAGGAACTCAGTGAATATCTTTATTCTGTGCCTCTTGTGCTATATCAACTTCTAAGAGGATTTCCACCTGCTCAGGTTCTCCCTGGGAGGTAAGGCATGGGTCGGCTCTGCTCTTTGATCCCCCAAACTTCCTCATATTTTCTACAGAGTATGCCCCCATCTCCCTTCTAATAGGTGATATTTACACAGCTCTGTGACCATGATATAATCAGATTTATATTTTATTAAGCTTTTTTATAATAAAATTATTATAGACTCACAATAAACCAAAAATAGTATAGGAAGTTTCCATGTACCTTCCCAATGATAACATTTTACATAACCGTAGCACATTTTCAAAACGAAGAAATTGCTGCAGTTATTAACTAAACTAAGGACTTCATTCTGATTTTACCAGTTTTTACATTTACTCACACATTTTCTTCTTTTTTGGTGTATAGTTTTATAAAATTT
Organism: Theropithecus gelada; assembly: GCF_003255815.1. Lineage (NCBI taxonomy): Eukaryota > Metazoa > Chordata > Mammalia > Primates > Cercopithecidae > Theropithecus > Theropithecus gelada. Next base: position 19,431,982 of record NC_037684.1, read on the forward strand.
TGTCACATGTATAGACAAAATTTGTGTAACCACCATTGCAATAGCCAGGGTAATCCAGAGAAACAGAATCAATAGGATATGTGAAAACAACAACAGAAACAATAAATGTATATGTGTGTGCTATATATATATTACATATATATAAAATATATTATATATATATAGAGAGAGAGATTTATTTTTAAGGAATTGGCTTATGTGATTATAAAACCCAAAAAAGAGCTAATGTTGCTGTTTAACTCCAAAGACCATCTATTGTCAGAATTCACTTTTGCATGGCGGAGGTCCTTCTTTTGCACTATTCAGGTCTCCAACTGATTGGATGAGGTACATCTGCATTATAATGGATACTTTGCTTTCCTCAAAATTCACCAAGTTAAATGTTAATCTCATCCAAAACACCCTCACAGAAACATCCAGAATAAGATTTAATCAAATATCTGGATACCATGGCCCAGCCAAACTCATACACAAAATTAACAGTCACAACCACTAGAATTAGAATATTGAATTGTTTTATCATCACAAAGAAGCTTCTTGGTGCAACTCCTTTAAAATTTTGTCTTCCTTTTTATAACAATAAAAATAGTTAATATATATTTATTAAATGTTTACTATATGCCCATGCTCTATTCTAAACATTTTATATGTATTACTACAGGCAATCCTAAAAGTAACCTAATAAGATAGGTATTAAGATAAACCCATTCAGGCCACAAAAGAGTTCCAAAATAGATTAAATTAAAATTAGAGGTTGAAGAACTGCATTTATAGGATAACATTTATATAAATACATATGTGTGCACGTATACACTCATACCCCACAAAATATAATTTTTTTTCTCTCTCTCTCTCACAGACTAGAATTGGTAGTGGTATTCAGAGAAGAATTTCATTTTATTTGTATGCTTTTAAAAATCAAAACAGAATAAGAACAGTTCTATATTACTTGTAAAATTAACACAAACAAAAATTTGAAAACTCAATTATACTAATATTACTTTGTATATTGTCTTACTTGAACAACTTAAAACTTATTTCAAAGGGGGCAGAATTCATTCTCTGTATCGCTTCTCCTTCTTTGGAAAAACATCCCCAAATTATTGCATCTAATTTAAGTTTCTAAATATAAATACAAGATGTTGACTTGTTATTACATGGAATAAACTTGAATGTCTTCCCCTTAACCAAACTACTTTCAGAAAGGTAGAAGATAAATTAATATCTAATTTTATGCATTTATTTTGAACAGTTAGTGAGCACCTCTTATATGCAAAGCACTGGGGATACCATGTGAAAAGCCCCCATACTTCCACTTCCTGCATGTAGAAGGTAGCTGCTGAGATGACACCCAATGATCCATACCTCCTGGTAGTCACACCCTTGTGTAATTATCTCCCCTTGAATGGGAGCAAGGCTTATTGACTGGTTTCTAATAAACAGAAAACAATAAAAATGAAGGGCTGTAACTTCTGAAAGCAGGTTATACACCGTGGCCTTCACCTTAGGCAGTCTTTTTTGATCTCTCTTGAATTGCTCTGTCTGGAGAAAGTCAGCTGCCATATCACGAGGTGGCCCTGTGGAAAGTCCCAAGTGGTGAAGGGCTAATACTTGCCCACAACCACATCAGTAAGAATAGAAACAGATGTCCTCTCCACTCCACACTGATTGGGTCTTCAGATAAGACCACAGCCCCAGCTAACAGCATGACTACAATCTCTTCAGAGATCTTGAGCCAGAGGCATACAGCTAAGCCATGCTCGGATTCCTGACACATACAAACTTTGAGATAGCAGATGCTTGATGATTTAAGCTGCAAGTTTGTGGAGTAAACAGTCTTTCTTCCGTGTTCCCAAGATACCTTGTATTCTTCCTCTATTAAAATCATTAACAGAAATTATTGTGCTGACCATATGGCAGGCATTGTTCTAAGCACTTTACATATGTTAATTTACTCAACTGTCTCACCACATCTGTAGAGATAGCACATTCATTCTTCCGGCTGCTCTGACAAAGTACCACAAACTGGGTGTCTTAAAACAATAGATGTATTGCATCATAGTTTTGGGATCTAGAATTCTGAAATCAAGTTGTTCCAGGGCCATGCTGCTGTGCGACATTCTGAGATTGCGGACTGAATCCTTCTTTACCTGCTCCTGTCTTCTATGGGGGCTGGCAGTCCTTGGTGTTCCCTAGCTTGCATCAGTTCAGTCCCTACCTCTGTGTTCCCATGGTGTTCTTCTTGCATGTCTTTACACTGTCTTCCTTCTGAGTGTGCCTGTCTGGGTATCCAAATTTCCCTTTTGTAAGATCCAGTCGTCCGGGCGCAGTGGCTCAAGCCTGTGATCCCAGCACTTTGACAGGCTGAGGTGGGCGGACAACGAGGTCAGGAGATTGAGACCATCCTGGCTAACATAGTGAAACCCCGTCTCTACTAAGAAAAATACAAAAAAAATTAGCCGGGCATTGTGGCAGGTGCTACTCAGGAGGCTGAGGCAGGAGAATGGCGTGAACCCAGCAGGCGGAGGTTACAGTGAGCTGAGATCGTGCCACTGCACTCCAGCCTGGGCAACACAGCAAGTATCCATCTCAAAAAAAAAAAAAAAAAAAGACCCAGTCATGTTGAATTAGGGCCCACCCTAATGCCTTTAAACTTGATTATTTTCAAGTAAGGTCACATTGTGAGCTACTAGGGGTTAGGACTTCAACGTATGTTTTTTAGGGGAACACAATTCAGCCCGTAGCCGGTAAGTACGATCATCATTATTATTCCTGTTTTAAACAAAGAGTTTAAATACTTGCCAGCATTGCCAGAGGAAAGATTTGAATTTAGGCATTCTGGCTCCAAAACTTTTGCTGACAACCACTTCCTTACATCACCTATAATATGGTCACACACCACTTAATGACAGGGATACATTCTAAGGAATGCATCGTTAGGTGATTTATTTGTTGTACAGATATCATAGAGTGCACTTATACAACCCTAGATGGTACAGTCTTCTACACACTTAGGCTGCCTGATATGGCTATGCCTCCAAGGCTACAAACCCATACAACATGTTACTGTACTAAATGCTGTAGGCAACTGTAACACAGTGATATATATTTGTGTATCTAAGCACAGAAGATTTACAGTAAAAATACAGTATTATAATCTTAAGGTACTTCTATCCTATTTGCAGCAATTAACCAAAACATCCTTATGCATCACATAACTATGTTTATTTCTTTGTATTTTTGTCTTCCACAAGTAGCAACTAATTAGCCACTAGCACGCAGTATCTGATATGTGTTGAAGAAATATTTAATTTTAAATTTCAGTGATATTTGAGATGGGTTTTAAATCATAGCTGTTCTTTGTCAGATGGAAAAGATAGAAGGGAAGTGTCCTTACTGAAATTCTTACTCAAGTTGTATTTGATTTGAAGCTTAGAGCTGACAGATTATACATATTATAAGAAATACACCTTCAGTTGGTCCTGAAGAGCATCTTCTATTTCCTAAAGCACTTTTGGTCATCATACAATATATAATAGTTCTCTTTGAGACTACCTGACTGGCAAATAAATACAAATATAAAACAAGTTTAAAAGGTTCCAAACAAAATGACGAGAAGCACATTTTGAAATGTACAATTGCTAGGTTAATACTTCTTCTGAGCCTCAACACGACAGAGGGCCATACTGTATCAGATGATCATGCCTGTGATGATTGATGAGAGCTAAAATGGAACTTTACAAGTTTATCCAAATAATGACCTCAGTACATAAAAGGTAAGTCAATTCATGTTTCCCTGAAACAGTATTGTTGTTTCTTAATTGTAGGTGCATTAGCAAGTTCCCTTTAGAGCGTGAGTTATTAAACAATTAAATAAATGTTGCCCATCTGTGCACCAGCGATTTAAGTGACTTACTGTACAGTTAATCAGTCATGCTTAATCAGCATGTCAACGGTTACCCACTTGGCTTAGGGGCACAGGCTTTTTATTTGTGGTGGAAATTGCAGAAATGGAGTTGGATAGAATAATTTCACCATGGGAGCAGAGGAAGTCAGAAATTAAGGTGTTTTGTTGTCTTTGTTAATGTGAAGAATATGCAGTTTTTGGTTTTGGGGTTCCCCTCCCCCCAACATTTGCTTCAATCTAAGCAATAGCATTAGAAATGTACATGACAAGCATCTGGTCATTTCCTCCAAGGTGTTGTCAGATTCTCTCAGCACCCCATTTGACTCCGTCTATAAAAACACTTTGCATTTACATTATACCTTTATGTAATGATACCGAGGAAGTGAAAATAGTAATAATTATGTGAACCTGGGAAGAAATAGAAATTCTTATGCACAGCTCTGAGACTAAAAGGAAGGCTTCATTAATGTTGGCTGGTTGTCTGAAACTCCATTTTCATTTCACTAATAACGTAAGGAACGTACTGACGCTAATAACATCTTGCAGCCCAGTTCTTTTCAAAGGTGCCAAAATATTAGGGCTTAGGTACACTGATGGTGTGCTGAAGGCAGAATATTCACCTCCCTTTATTCCAAGGATTCATGAGAAGATAACCTAAGAGATCTGTCCACATGATGAAACTATTTAACCAAAGCAAGCATTGCCCTTTTCCACAATCTCATTATCAAGAGATTGATTTTAAAAATATAAATATGTACAAGAAAAAGGGAAGAGGGAGTGTGAAGATTGAGAAAATACAAAGAAAGTAGATGGCGGAACATACATTTGTTTGTTAATACAATATATACGGATTAGAATACATTTTAGATGCATATGCAGAAAACTCAGAATAACTTGATTTATACCAAAGTCAAGAGCTTCTCTCTCTCTCACGTTAAAGTTTCGAGCTATGCAGATTAGGGCCAATATGCCACGTTTTTCCCACTAAGTTCTCAAAGACCCTGGCTGCTTTCTGAGTCTGTTTCTCTAGTGTATGACTTTCACACTTATGTTCAAAGACAGTATCTATGTTTCAGGCAGCAAGGAAAAAGTTCAGCTAGTAAAATGGGGCAAAAAGTACCCACCAATTGTCTTTCAGTGATGGTTTCTGAAAGTTGCCACACATTTCTGAGCATACTCCATTGATTAAAACCTAGTAACATAATCACATTGCAATGCAAAGGAAACAGGAAAGTGCAGTCTATTTTGGAAGACCATGTATTCTACTAAATATCCAAGAAACTGGCCAGGCGTAGTGGCTCATGCCTGTAATTCCAACTATTTGAGGGGTTGAATTGGTCATATCACATGAGGTCAGGAGTTCGAGACCAGCCTGGCCAATATGGTGAAACCCTGTCTCTACTAAAAAAAAAAAAAAAAGAAAAAGAAAAAATTAACCAGACTAATTAGTACACTACTGTAATCCCAACTACTTGGGAGGCTGAGGCAGGAGAATCACTTGAGTCTGGGAGGTGGAGGTTGCAGTGAGCCAAGATCCTGCCACTGCACTCCAGCCTGCACGATGGAGTTAGACTCCATCTCAAAAAAAAAAAAAAAAAAAAAAAAAAAAAAAAAAAAAAAAAAAAAAAATCCAACAATCTATGTTAATGGAAATAATCTTTTAAAAAATACAGTAGGACAACACATTTCTACACTCCATGATTTCATCCCACTCCAAAAAGGTAATTACTTTTGATTTTTTCTATTTTTTCTATTTAGTTATTCAAAAGTTATATGTATATAACTAAATATTTGTTAATTCATTTATTTTTTGATTTATCAATAATATACTCTTCTCTGATCTCCATTATAAATTATTAGTATAGATTATCTGGCATGACCCAAAGCCCCCAGATAAACAAAGATGCTCTTATCAGGCAGGATATTCCAAGGAATAAAAGATTTCCTCCCAGGAGCTGAGGGCAAAGGGCCAAACTTGTCTTCAGGCAGGGTTAATCCTTTCTGCACAAAACTCATAATGTGACTAGGCAGGTTACTCAACTCTTTAAAGAATGGTTGCTTAGTTCCACCTGGTAGCAAACAGTACTATTGTATATACAGGAATAAAGAGGCATCATGACCATTTAGTCTCTTCTCCCCTTCCTGCTTTTACTTTCTTTAATTTTCTTCTGTGAGTGTCTGGTATATCTGCAGGTTCCACCTGAGATTTCCTTTGGCACACGCTGCACTGATTCTATTTCTGTTCAGTTTTCCTATCAATATGATGCTATATGACTTCAATATTTCAATGCTTCACCTTCCATACTTAGAGTACAGATAAGCACATCACCTTAATCTACTCCTCTAATGATCTGTCTTCCCTCTCTGCACTTTTATGAATGTATTCCTTTTTGACCTTCTTTACCATCATTTTAATTGGATTTTGGCAGGATACAAGATAAATACAACATATGAGATAAATACTCAGAGTTCACTTCACTGTGCCAATCTGTGAGCTCACACATAAATTTCAACTCACTAACTTTGAAAGAGATTTTTAAAAATAATCTGTACCAAAACATTCAATTGGTTGGAAGTACATTTCTGACTCTTTGGGAGGGGTGAACTGTTGTATAAATGAAAGCCTATATGAAGTCATATCACAGAGTCCTACTAAAATCTTCCAGGTTCTGGTAAATCATCATGGTGCAAATGAGGTTTTTTAGCATATCAAAATGGTTGCAAATTCGTTGACATGACTTGCATTGAGAGATGGGAGTCTACGTCCTCTTTCCTTGAATCTCGGCATATTTTCACCACAAAATATGGTAGAATTATACTTTTTCTGGTTTCCTTGTCCAGGCCTTAATAGACTGTCCACTTCCCATCCTTCTCATGAAAATGTTTGTTCTGGGAAAGTAAACCACTATGCAAGGATTGCCCTAAGGTTATCATGCTGTGAGGAAGCTCAAGCTAGCCATGGGGGAGGTTTCATGGATAAAAGAAGAGAGATGGCCATTCAACTCCAGCTATTCCAACCATCGTAGCCTACATGCAAGGCTGTCAGTGAAGAAGCCATCTTAGACATTTTATCTTAAGCAGATGCAACATGGAAAAAGAAAAAAAAAAAAACAAAGAAACTGGTTGACAGTCAGAACTGAAGCCCCAGATACATGACCCTAGTTAAATTGCCCAAGCAACTGCCACTCATTTAAGTTATCCCAGCTGAGGTCCCAGTCACCATGGAGTAGAGACAGGCTACCTCTCTGTGTCCCTCTCAATTTTCTGACCAACAAAATTGTGAGCATAATAAAATATTTACCTTTTTACTAGAAAAGTTTGGGGTGGTGTGTTATGCAGCAGTAGATAACTAGCCCAGGTTTTAAAAGCCAGGATTTTTCTTTTTTGATAAGCACCTTGAGTACGCTATTAGTGATAGAAAGCTAAATATGTTTATCATTTTTCCTGTGTCTCTGGGGAAAAAAGTATTGGAGCTTGGCTCTAAGGAAGGCATTTTCTAAATGTAGGTCTTTATTCCCTTTTATCCACTGAAGCTTATTATATTTGTAGTCCAAGAGATAGTTTATTTTCTAAGATTTATATTTAGTTTATCAATCAATGGATTAGGATATTACTTCATTTATAACATGTTAAATGATGCATAAATGTAATATAATAGAAATGAAACGTGATAAACTGTAGAAATATAAATACAAATTTGATTCAATATGTTCGCAGTTTCTTTTGCCCTCTGTCAGTGTGATTGCTTTTGCATAATCCATGTCTCTAATTATCCCTTCCCCTGCTTTGCATATAAATAGCTAATTAGATAGTGTCCCTGTCAGCTATGAAGTATATAATATCCAAAGACACACTCCTTTAGAAATTTAATTTGGGGTAACAGATTGTACTAACCAATTGAAAAACCTCAAGATTCATGTTTGGTGAATCATTTGATGTTTTAATTTGAAGTCAGAAATGTCACACGTGAATCAAAATATCAGTCCAAGTAATTTACTTATTTTGAAAAATTCCACTTTTTGCAAAGATTTTTCATGTCTTCTTCTTGTTTTATATCAACTCAATGGGTGGCAACAAAAACAATGAGAATGAAGGCTAAAATTTATTTTCTTTAAGGAAATATAATTTAAGAAAGTTAATGGGTGGGGGTGGGGAAAAGAATAACTATGTCCTACTTATCAGGTATAAGAACCAGCAGGCCTGTTTTCTAGCAATTGAATAAATACTCATAATATGTGAAGCTTTCACTAAATGCTGTTTGTTTACAGGCACAATTTCATCCAAGCATTATTGCTTTAAGAAATAGCTGCTTGTAATCCCAGCACTTTGGGAGGCCGAGACGGGCGGATCACAAGGTCAGGAGATCGAGACCATCCTGGCTAACCCGGTGAAACCCCGTCTCTACTAAAAAAATACAAAAAACTAGCCGGGCGAGGTGGCAGGCGCCTGTAGTCCCAGCTACTCGGGAGGCTGAGGCAGGAGAATGGCGTGAACCCGGGAGGCGGAGCTTGCAGTGAGCGGAGATCTGGCCACTGCACTCCAGCCTGGGTGACTGAGCAAGACTCTGTCTCAAAAAAAAAAAAAAAAAAAAAAGAAATAGCTGCTGAGCATGATTGGTGTAATCTGTGCTAAGGGTACAGGACAATGTCAGACCATCAGTGAACTCTGTTCAGGAACACAGCCATGGGAAAGCATCAAGAATTCTAAAACTAAAAATGCATACTCTATTACTTGGTTTTTCTGATGCTTATAACAGAGTACCTGAAACCGGGTAATTTGCAAATAAAAGAAATTTATTTCTTACAGTTATGAAGGCCAAGAGGTTTCAAGTTGAGGACCCAACTTGAACAGTCCTGAGGAGGTGCAGGATGTCACATGGTGAGGGGACTGAGTGTGCTAATGTACTTGTTCAGGTATCTCTTCTTCTTATAAAGCCACCAGTTCCGCTCACATGATAACCCATTAATCCATTAACCCATCAATCCGTTCATCCATAATTGGATTAGTCCATTTATGACTGCTCTGACCTATGACTCAGTCACCTTTTAATAGCCTTACTTTTCAATACTTCCATAGTAAGGGTTGTTTCCAACATGTGAAATTTGGGGGGCATATTCAAACCATAGCACACACTGCTTTTCCTTGAGGAAAGGACTAGAGTCAGTTTCTAAAAGTGCACAAGCTTGAAAACTAGCTAGATCTTGTCATATCCAGGGATGCTATTTGCTGAAAATATCAGAAGCTTACTTTGGTTTATTTAAAAAAAGAAAAGGCTGCAAATACCAGAAGCTTACTTTGATTTATTTAAAAATAAGAGGATTTCACTTTGGGAGGCCGAGGTGGGCAGATCACCTGAGGTCAGGAGTTTGAGACCAGCCTGGCCAGCATAGTGAAACCCTGTCTCTGCTAAAAATACAAAATTAGCTAACTGTGGTGATGAGCACCTGTAATCCCAGCTACTTGGGAGGCTGAGGCAGGAGAATTGCTTGAACCTGGGAGATGGAGGGTGCAGTAAGTGGAGGCTACAGTAAGCTGAGATTGCGCCATTGCACTCCAGTGTGGGCAACGAGCAAAACTCCATCTCCAAAAAAACAACAACATCAAAAAGAGGGCCGGGCATGGTGGCTCACGCCTATAATTCCGGCACTTAGGGAGACTGAGGCAGGCAGATTGCCAGAGCTCAAGAGTTCGCAACCAGCTTGGGCAACATGGTGAAACCCCGTCGCTACTAAAATACAAAGCAACAACAAAAAAAATTAGGCAGGCATGGCAGCATGCACCTGTAGTCCTGGCTACTAGTGAGGCTGAGGAAGGATAATTGTTTGAACCAGGGAGGCAGAGGTTGCAGTGAGCCAAGATCGTGCCATTGCACTCCAGTCTGGGCGACAGAGTGAGACTCTGTCTCAAAAAATGTATAAATAAATAAATAAATAAAAATAAAGGATTTATGAGAAGAGTCTGTGGTAAGTATTCTTGCTAGAAGTTTGGTGAATGAATCTTAAGTAAAAACCAAGCGAGGCCATATGCAGCCAAACTCAAAAAGTTTGCTCAAGAAACCACTATGAGAAACTGTCGCTCTTGCTTGCCCTCTATGAAGATTGACTACCCTGAACACTCATTGCTGATAGGAACAGGAGACAGGGAAATACGGAGTAGAAAGGGGTGGTTCCCCAGCAAAGGCCCCACCCTCAACCCTGGATACCCATGGCCCTAAATGAGAACAGGCATTTCTGTTTTGACACTCAAAAAGTTGCCTTTTGGCCTGCTGCACACCCTATCCTGCCTCCATAGAAACCCCAAACCCCAAGCTCCAGAAGAGACCAGCAGACCAGCGATGGTATAACAGTGTAGTGGAAAAAGAGAGAAGAGGAAGGACATCTGGATACTGAGCAGAGTTCAGCTGGGGACAGTTGAAAAAGAGTCAGGCCACTGGGCAGCCCAATTCCAGGGAAAGACAACCTTCCCACTCCATTTCCTCCTCTTTATGTTGCTGAGAGCCACCTTCACCACTCAGTAAAACCTTGCACTCATCCTTCGAGCCCGCGTGTGATCCGATTCTTATGGGATACTGGGCAAAAGCTTGGGATACATAAGGCTATAACACCGGCCCCCTGCCCTTGCGATAAGGCAGAGAGTTCATTGAGTTGATTAACACACAAGCCATCTATAGACAGCAAAGCTGAAAGAGCTTGGTAACACCGGGGTTTCAGACAACCACTCCTAGACGCTGCCATGAGGCTGGTGCCCCAAAGTGCTAGCCCTAGTTCCTGCACCTGTCCATCTGCGTGTTCCCCCTCCTGTAAGGGGTTTGGGCTTGCAGTGGCCGAACAGAAAGCCACTTCCCTTTTGCATGTCATGCAAGGGGGACCAAGGAACTCTCCTGTTTCATTGCCACATTCTTAATTTGGTGGATGAATTCCATGTGGCCCTGAGCATTTGCATCACTATTTCAATATTCAACGTGAGAGTGCTTAAACAGCTGCACTTAGATTACTTGATCAAATTTTAAGTACTAGGCAGGGAAGGAATATCTGTTCCTCCATCTTCAGACTCCCTAATACAAGTTAAGCATTCAGAGCTGTTAGAAATCAACTTCTTCAACACAGCTCAAGCAGGGGTCCTGGTCATTAGAATTTAATGAAACTCATCCCCTACTTGGTTAAGAGCAAGCCCCAAAAACTGAGATCTCAGCCCCCTGCCACCTGCACCCTCCATGGATTGGGATTAAAAAAAATACACACACACACACACACACACACACATATACACTGTCTTTTCCCATGGGCCCATGGGAATTCAGTTTCATCATCTTGGTAATGGAGAATGCCAAGCTCTGGGTAAATTTTGTTCATCCCATACAGGCACTGAGATTAACGTCTCATTCTCTTAGACAGTGAACCCGTCATTGATAAGGTCAGAGAGATCCAGAACCGTCATTTGCCATCTCCCTACAGATTTAACCTCTTTAACACAATCTTCCTTGAGAAAATCAAAATCATCTCATTTCGCCCTTTCCTCCCTTATTGTCATTTTCTATCAGTTCTCACAACCTCAGACACTTCTCCTTTTTAAAATTCTAACCTGTATATAGTCTGAAAATTTCCTTTTCTTCTATCCTCCAGTCACTCTCGACTCCTGAATCCTTCTTCATTGGGACCAATGTTATGCGCTGTTCATCACCAGTGAAATCCTCTATGTCTTCAAACTCTTTCATGATTTTATTTTCCCTTTCTTGCTGTAACCTGAACCTGGATCTCTCTTGGGGTGTTGCATTCGCCAGCTTCTCTTAAGTTGTGGTTATTTACATCTCTATATCTTTTACCATTAAGCACTTCCTTCTTATTTCCAGAATCTTCTTCCTTCCTCTTCCTTAAAATCTTTAGCTTAAAATCTCAAGCCCTTTAGACTATATCATCCATTATGTGTAATTAGTGGTGTAATTTACCTACCCTATCTACCCCCATTTCTCCACATTTTAGTTCCTTCTGAGCAGTTTGCCTATCTTATTTCTTATTGTCTTCAATATATCCATACATGATATTTGCAATTCTGATACCTGTCTGATACCTCCTTACTTGATCTCTTATTTTATGATCATCTTATCAACTGCTCTACTTAAATCACTACTCTGTGGTCACACTCTGAATTTGTTGTTACCCATAATTGAAACCTGGACATAATTTCAATTTTGTTCACAACTTCACTTTTCAGCTCACTCCTCTATTACCCCAATTTCAACAATTCCACCACTCAAATGAGACCTCCCATCCATTTGTCTTACCACCTCTTCTCTGTTCTTCAATGTGCCACTGGATGTCCTTTTTTCCCTCCTTATCCAAATTCAATTCCATGGCCAATCATTTTATTTATCTCCTTGAATATATTCTTTACTCCATTGCTCTTCTTTCAATTTGGAGACTTACTTGACAAAATCACAATTCTGGTAAATCCAACCTTTTGCCAGTTTTGCATCTGTACCAATGTAAATAATTATGGTTACGTAGAAATATGAAATCATGTTGATAGGTCTCATTTAAAATTTATGACTACAAGTGCCAGATAAGCTCTTAAAGTTGCTACACAAATCATAGAATATCTCCCTGGTTCATTCACTTTCTAGTTTCTTATATGTTCATTCACATTTTGTTCTTCCTTCTCAAACCTCTAACATAAGCTCCACCAGCCTTATCATCAGATGATTATCTTTTTTACTGAGGCGAGTAAAAAAAAAAAAAAAAAAGAAATAACTTCTATAGACTTCTACCATCATTATCTACCTACCTGTTGGCATCTATGCCCACATATCCATCGTTTTTACTTTTGAATATGGATTAACTATTCACACACTTATCCAAAGCGAATTCCCTGAGTTGGGCAATTAATTTCATTTCCTCTTACCTGCTTAATAAATTCTTAAGGAATTTCTACTCCAGGAATGTTCCACTTTGTCTCCCCTGCATGGTCAATTTTCCCCCTTGTACTGGATCATTTACTCCAGCCTACAAACATGCTGTTATTTCTTGCATTTAAATCAAACAAATAAAAAACACCTTTAAAAGTTACACCTCCCCCACTATACACACTGCCATTTTCAGAGATTGACATTGCAGCCAAACTCCTCAAAAGAGACCTCTTAGCTCCCAATTCCTATTTCATCTCCCTTCACTACACATTAGCTGGTAAACTACTTGGAGAGTTTTAGCTCACCTACTAAACCAAAATGCTCTAAAGGTCATGAAGAACTTCCTTATGCTAAATCCAGTGATATATTCTTAGTATTTATTATATTTGATCTTGCTAAACATCTTTCTTACAGTTGATTGCATTTTCCTTCTTAAACCATTAGCTTCACTTGGCTTCTGAGACATCACCTCTGTTTTCTTTCCTCCTTACTGATTACTCTTTCTTGGCCTTGCTTTGTGAGTCTTTCTTATTTTCTCAACCTCTTAGGTGTGTTAATGTTTAGTAATTCAAGGCTCTCTCCCTAGCCCTCTTCTCTTCTTTATCTACACTCTCTTCCTTGAATCTACTAGTTTTATGCCTTTAAGTTCCATTCTCGTGTTCCAACCCAGCCCAGTCCAGCCCAGGCCTCTCTTCTGACTTCAAAAGTTTTAAATCCAACTCTTTATTTGACATATTTACTTGGATGTCTAATAATCATCTTTAACTACTGTTGATCTTTCCTGAAAATCCTTCTCTATCCACTGACTTGCCCTTTTCTGCTGATGGTAACTGTCCTTCTAGGTTCTCAGACCCAAACCCTTGAAGTTAATCTTAATTCTCTTCTCTCATAATCAAATCCATTAGGAATTTCTGTTGGCTTGGCCTTTAAAAAATAATGAGAAACTGATAGCTTCTGATCATCTTCACTGTATCTTCTTGCCCAGAAACACATTCTCATTTAGAGTGCCATAGGTGCCTCTTAATACAGCAGCCAGAGTAATTGTTTTAAAACATGTCACATCTGTAATTCCTCTCCTGAAAAAGCTCAATGGTGTTACATCTGGCTGAGCATAAAAAACAAATACATATAATGGCTTCTAATTTCCCATAGTGTATACCTGGCACATCTATACTACTCCCTTAGTCACTTCTACTTAAGGCCATGGAACTGGCTCTTTCCTGTGTCTGAATTGCTCTTCCTCTGGGACAGCAGCATCTCCTTCCCTCCTGTGTTTAAGTGTCCCCTCTCACTGAGGATTGACAGCTCTATGTAAAATTTCACCCATCCTCCCTTCCACCCCCACTTCCATCCCTATCCTGAAACTTCTAATCCATTTTTTCTCCCTGGATTCTGTCACCTTTTAACATAATGTTAATTAAGGTGCTATATTTATAATTTACTGTCTTTTCCTTTGGTATAATGCAAGCCTCTAAGGGCAAAGATTTCTATCCTTTCCTTTTATTTTTTACATAATCAATAGTCAATAAATGTGGTTGAATAAATGAATAACAGTCCAAATCTATTCTGAATTTTTTCCCAGAAAATTTTATGGTCATTTGAGTGACTTTGGCTAGATAATTAATCCACAATTTAGTTTTTAATATTTTAAAATATGGCTTTAACTCTATTTCCTCCAATAGATAACTATCACATCCACATTTATGGAATAATTTAGCTTTCTAAACCAAATGCCAAATTCATCACATCATTATGTGAATAAATGTGATAGATCTTTTTCAGGATTCTATTTTTTTCTTTATTTATTTATCAACTAGAATACCTTACATGGACTGTAGTAATAATAACTGTGGTGTCAGAGTATTTGTCCTGTCTGGTAGGACAAATGTCTGCTTGTTGTGTAATTGACAATTCTTGCACATTTAATATTTTAGACAAACTTTAAGTCAGCTTAAAGAGTTTCTTAAAAACCACATTGGACTTTTCTTTGAAATTGAATTATTTACATTCATAGATTTTGGAGAAATCATCATTCATTTTTCATTAATGCATTCAGCATATCATTTTTGATTGATGTCTATATGCCAGAATTGATTTACATATATGAAAGCTACATATAGAATTTAACATTTTCTAAAAGTCAATTTTAAAAAAGCAGGTAAAATTAATTTTAACAATATCTTATTTTACTAAATATGATTAAAATATTAATCATTTCAACACATAATCAATATAAAAACTAATGTCACAAGGCGCTGAAGTAGACAGTGGGGTATGATGGTTGAAGAAAATAGACAGAATATTGTCTTTCTGTGCCTCATGTCTTGTTTATGGTACTGAAAATTCAGATTCTCAGCATTGTAAAATGTCTCCTTATTTACACAATTCTTTTAAGCTCTATAAAATTAATAAATTCTCAAATACCTCTAGCACATTTGTTTATGCCTAGAGTTCTGTCTTTGTTGTCTTTAACAGTTGATGTAACAATAGGTGTTGTTAATTTTTTAAAATTTATTTTCTACTTGATTATTGCAATATAAAATGAATAAAATAAATATAACTCAATCACCTTATTACATTCCTTGTATTTTTATTCACTGTTTAGCTATTTGGAAATTCATAGAAAAAAATCATATCACTTACAAGTGTGAGATAATTCTTTTCCCTGCTAACCACTATTTTTTATAGTGGTTTGGTTGAAAATGTTACAAAATCTTTTGATGTTTGTTGTAGAATTCTGATGGGTATCTTTTATTAAGATGAGAAATTTTGTATCTCTTTCTAGACTGATAACTTTTTATAAAAACAAAAAAACGCATATCTAAGAACTAACATTTTAAAAGCTAATTATAAAGCTAAACTCCATGCTTATGACTGTGAGTGTTCTACTTGTGGCTTCAGCTGTAGGATGCTGAGGCTGGAAATTTCCCATTTTGCTGCAGAATCTTCAAGTGCCAATATGCTGTTTCCCCCACCCCCCAGGGATTATTCAACCGGGGAGAGAGAAAAGCAATAATTGATCAGCATCTTGGGGTATAAATGCCCAACTGCTGGCATTCTGTATGTCTTAGGGAATTCAGATCTAACACTTTTACTTAAATCTCTGGTTTTCAGATTTTCTCAGAGTCTTGAGTGTTTGTTCAGTTTCTCCTGAAGAAACACCTTTGATTTTGTACCTAAAAAGAGAGCCAGGGTAGTAGCTGGCTGAGGTGAGGAGGGTTAACTTGTGTTGCATGCTGACTTTTAAGTGAATCCTCCTGATTTCAGCCTGTCAGCTAATTTCGGCCTTCTCCTATATCAAATTTCTGAATTCTAAATTAGAAGATTTTGCCAGGCTACTATGATAAATTCTTTTCTTTCCATGTTCTGTACTGGATGTTCTGCAGTGGGGGTCCCCAACCCCCCTATCCATAGTCTGTTATAAACTGGACTGCACAGCAGGAGGTGAGTGGCTGGCAAGTGAGCAAAGCTTTATTTCTATTTACAGCCACTGCCCATCTCTCACATTACCACCTGAGCTTTGCCTCCTGTCAGATCGGCAGCGGCATTACATTCTCATAGGAGCATGAGCCCTATTGTGAACTGCACATGCGAGGGATCTAGGTTATATGCTCCTTATGAGAATCTAATGCCTGATGATCTGTCACTGTTTCTCATTACCCCCAGATGGGTCTGTCTAGTTGCAGGGTGGCAGGGAAAGGAGTTCAGGGCTTCGACTGATTTTACATTATGGTGAGTTGTATAATTATTTCATTATATATTATAGTGTAATAATAGAAATAAAACACATAAATGTAATATGCTTGAATCATCCTGAAACCATCTGCCTCCATCCTTCCAGTCCATGGAAAAATTGTCTTCCATGAAACTGGCGCCTGGTGCCAAAAAGGTTGAAACCATGGCTCTGCAGCCTATGGCTTCCTCTGCCATAAATCAGTTCCTGTTTCTCTACTTGCTTTTAGTCGTTAAAAATTTTGGTTAAAATCTTCAAAACTACAAAAATGTAGATATCATTTTCCCCATTTCTTGTGCACTGAAGCCTTTGTATTTATTCATCATAATTCTAGTGAGGTCTCCGGAGAAATGGAGAAATGAGTGATAAAACATGTTGACTCAATCTGCTATTTAAAACTAAAGTTGCTTCCATTTTATGAACTTCATAAATGAGTTATCCATATAGTTTAGAGTTAATTATGTATTACTATTTATATGTTCTTCTGCATTCTCTTTTCTTGGATTCAGGTTTCTGTTTTGCTGGAGAGCATACTTTAATAATTAATCAAGGGGAAGGAATAAGTTTTCAGCTGCCTGATTCCTTGAATTTCTGAAAATGTATTTCTTTTGCATTCATATTTGAACATAATTTAGATGAGTCTAAAATATTTTCCATATGCCCTTTATAGGCATGATTTAATGTTTTCTCTAATACCAGAAATTTGTATTAATTCTCTCACTCTGTTAGTTTATGGAATTTTCCATTTGTTCCTGGGCATTAACAAATTTCATCACAATGTCTCTAGGTGGTTTTTTTTTTTCAATTATAATTTTAGTACTCACTGGCCCTTTTCACATAAAGACTCAAAACGGTTCAGATTAGTAATTTTAAAAATTATTTTTCCAGTTATTTCTTTGGTGGGAAATAAATATTCATTGACCTCTTACATCTATTCTTCACATCTCTTAACTTTATGTACAATATCTATCTATATGTAATTTTCTAATACATATATACATATATACATACATATATACAAAATTACATATACATATACACATATTTATATATGCCTATGTATTAATATATAGATAATATATGTATATATACATATACATATATACATTAATATATAACTAACGTGTAGGTATATAATTAATGTAGATCTATTTATATATGTATATATGTAATTTTTTCTGATTTTTTCTTTTGCCTGTGTTTTGAGGAAATTCTCTGTCTTAATCTTCTGGTTCATTTACTTAATTTTCAGCCACAGTGGTTCTACCATTTGGCCTTGAGTCAAGTTTCCACCTGCCTGCTCCCTTTTTTTCCATCTACCCATATGACTTATCTGCTGCTTCAGAACAAATTGCTCCAAAACCTGATGTCTTAAAAAAGAAAACACTTATCTCATAGTTTCTGTGTTTCTGGAATACAGGCATGGCTTAACTTGCTTCCTGTGCCCTAAATTCTCCCACAAGGCTGCAATCAAAATGTGGCCAGGGCTGAAGTCTCATTTAAAGACTCAGTTGAGGGAGTGCCTTTCAAGCTCACTCGTGTGATTGTTAGCAAGATTCAGTTTTTCATGGGCTGTTGGAGAGAGATCCTCAGTTTTTCACTAACTATTGGCTGGAGGACTCCATCAGCTTTTTGCGAAGTGGGCTTCTTCATAGGGTAACTCACAACATGGCAGCTGACTTCCCTCACAGTAGGCAAGTAAGACAGCAAAAGCAGCAGCACACGCTGGAAACTGCAGTCTCTTTGTAACCTAGCCTTGCAAGTGTTATCTGTCATGTTTGCCATATCCATTTATTAGAATTGCTAAATCCAAACAATACTCAAAGGTAAGAAATTACAGAAAGGCATAAATACCAGGAAGGGGGAATCACTGGGAGACATCTTAATGGTTCCCTACCATACACCCCCTCCCCATTATGTTCATTTTAATAGCAAAAGATTCTGATTGGTTTTTAAATAGTGATCAGTTAATTTTTAATAAATGTGAAATCATTCTGAAATTCTCAGAGGGTGCTATTTATAATTAATTTGAGCACTTCTGATTCTTGCAATAACTGTTTTGTTCGGTGGTTGGTTCTGATTGTTTAATATGACTGCTTAGTGATTATGGCATAGTTTTTCATATTTATAACTAAAAGACTAGTTTGATTGGTATCGTATGTACCCAACAAGAGAAAAAATCTATATTGTGCTGGTAGAGAATACAAATACTGATTTTAAGATTCTGCTAGTATGGTCATGCAGAGAAGGGCTGGACAAAGATGGAGCCTGACTGGTCCACACAGCGTCTGTCTCCTGAGTGCACTCGAAAAGTTATTTGAGAAACTCCTCTTTTTCTCTCTAGAATCAAAGCTCATGCTGGGTGTTTTCTGCCTTTAAATAGAGCAGACTCTTTGAGATTTAACCTGAGGGCATCTTCTCAGAGAGGTGCCTCCTGCAGCTGTTCCTGTGGTCTTTAATTAATTACATGGTACCTGCCCGATGGCTCACTGAATTTTTTCAACCTGACTGGCTTTGATTTGAGGTTAGGCCATGGCTTTTTCAGGAAAAACTTCCTTCTTTAGTTTCTCTCTCTTTCCTATAGAGATTCTCAGACTGCTCTGTCTATTGAGTTTTCTGGTGAAGTCAATGTATTTCCTTTTGTGATCTAGAATTTCTTTAACTCTTGGTCTCTTAGTGAAACAATTTCTGGTTTTTCAGTGACCAAAATGGTGTTAATTCTCCTTTGCTTTACTAAACTTTAGACAGGCTTCTTCCTGACTCTAGATCCCTGATCTCCCTTTTCTTAGAGCATCCACTTTAGAAAACTTAAAATTGCTTTTTTTTTTCTCTGCTTAGTTAAGATATAAATTTTCTTTGAGCCTCTAGTTACTCTTTTTTTAAAAAAGTTTTATTTATTTTGTTATTATTATTATTATTATACTTTAAGTTCTAGAGTATATGTGCATAACGTGCAGGTTTGTTACATATGTATACCTGTGACATGTTGGTGTGCTGCACCCATCAACTCGTCAGCACCCATCAACTCGTCATTTACATCAGGTATAACTCCCAATGCAATCCCTCCCCCCTCCCCCCTCCCCATGATAGGCCCCGGTGTGTGATGTTCCCCTTCCCCAGTCCAAGTGATCTCATTGTTCAGTTCCCACCTATGAGTGAGAACATGCGGTGTTTGGTTTTCTGTTCTTGTGATAGTTTGCTGAGAATGATGGTTTCCAGCTGCATCCATGTCCCTACAAAGGATACAAACTCATCCTTTTTTATGGCTGCATAGTATTCCATGGTGTATATGTGCCACATTTTCTTAATCCAATCTGTCACTGATGGACATTTGGGTTGATTCCAAGTCTTTGCTATTGTGAATAGTGCCACAATAAACATACGTGTACATGTGTCTTTATAGCAGTGTGATTTATAATCCTTTGGGTGTATACCCAGTAATGGGATGGCTGGGTCATATGGTACTTCTAGTTCTAGATCCTTGAGGAATCGCCATACTGTTTTCCATAATGGTTGAACTAGTTTACAATCCCACCAACAGTGTAAAAGTGTTCCTATTTCTCCACATCCTCTCCAGCACCTGTTGTTTCCTGACTTTTTAATGATCACCATTCTAACTGGTGTGAAAACCCAGGAATGTCTTTCTCAAGGCCCTAAAGGCCACTTCCTAGAAACATAATCATGAAAGGAAGGAAATAGTACTCCTATCTCCCAATCTCTGTGAGAAGGTAGGAGCTTAATTTCCATAATTAGTTATCAAACACTGACGTCCTAATAACATTCACCAACCTCTTGGATGTCTTGGAGTACCCTTTCCACTAGCTTATCACAGCATTTAAAAACTCCTATTTTTTTCTTTAAGCACAGTTGAATTCAGTCTGTCTCTCCTATGGCAATAGTCTTAAATAAAATCTTCCTTCCCCGTTTAACTCCATCCTGTGTAATTTTTCTTTGACATCAGAGCTGCTATAAATTTATATCTATTTTTGGAATTTGTTCTATCATTTCAATGAAATGTTGCACAAGCCAGAGGTAAGTGTGCTTAGTGAGACTTCTGGAATTGGCAGTGCTCATTCAATTATTATATTTTAAAAATTCATTTGTCACTGATTAATAAATCGCTAATGTTGGCCGGGCGTGGTGGCTCAAGCCTGTAATCCCAGCACTTTGGGAGGCCGAGACAGGCGGATCACGAGGTCAGGAGATCGAGACCATCCTGGCTAACATGGTGAAACCCCGTCTCTACTAAAAAAAATACAAAAAACTAGCCGGGCGAGGTGGCGGGTGCCTGTAGTCCCAGCTACTCGGGAGGCTGAGGCAGGAGAATGGCATGAACCCGGGAGGCGGAGCTTGCAGTGAGCTGAGATACGGCCACTGCACTCCAGCCTGGGCAACAGAGCGAGACTCCATCTCAAAAAAAATAAAAAATAAAAAATAAATTAAAAATTAAAAATAAATAAATAAATACATTGCTAATGTTTCCATTTTATATAGTTCCTAGATTCTCTCAATGTTCTTCTTTAATTACAGTACTTTATTTTTTTCAGAGCAAGTTCAGAGTAATATATTATTTTTATAATAAGGTATATATTTTGTAAAATACTTTTCAGTTTAACTTCAGAATTTAGAAAATCAACTCATAAAATTTAGGATATCTAAAATTACATGTTACATCATATACTTCTCTGTGAGTCTAAACTTTCTATCAAAGACAACTGAATATGACACAGATAAAAATTATAGATGTGTGGCAACTTCTGCTTTAAATTTTGTCATAATACTCCAGGTCTTTATGCCAATTTGAAATAGGTTCCTCTGAATTCAGTGGTGTCAGGTCTATTTTTAGTTTGGTAATATTATACATTTGGCTTATCCCCTCTAGCCTATATCTTGTATGAGCTCAAATATTTTTGCCTAAATATTTTCTGATTCCTGTGGATTTCTCATGAGAACATTAGTTCTGGCTTTCAGCTTATTTGCATTTTACTCCCCAAAGGATGCTCTTCCTCAACTATCCAATAACCCAGACGTAGAAATCACTTTCTCTTGGTTATCTCTCGACCCCTACAACCCACAAACCACATGCACCTGATATTCCTGTGTATAGGAAGCATCCTTAAGGAATTTTGGTTTTACATTAAAGCAAAACAAATAATCTAAACCTTATTGTTAGACATTTATTTCCATAAAAGTCTATAGACTTCTCAAAAGCACGAATATTTCATAAGATATCTGTTTATTATATACTCCAAGTTTCTCTTAGTATGCTTCTCTCTGCTCTGTCTCGATGTCCTTCATATAATTTTTGCTCTTCTAGGTTTTGCATTTCTTCTAGTCGGGGTCCTCTTCAACTTCTTTTCCAAAGAAATTTAGCTCTCAATTCATTGTGCAGTTCTAGAACCAATTTTATATAGCCAAGACTCTATTGGCTCAAAGTCTTACTCTTTAGTTGGTACAAACTAATTAAAATGTTTTTTTTTTTAATTCTGGTTTTCAGTTCTATTGAAAATTAGTAGCTATGACCAGTGTGAATTATGAATGTTATTTTGCTATGTTACAATTGAAATTGTCTAAACATTCTTATAATGTCATTTTTAAAATGCCTATAACTAAGAGCCAGAGAATATTTCAGCTTTAATTTTCCTGCTAATTATTATGTTGCTGAATATGGTATGTTGTCATAGGATCAGTGGAACAGAATAGTTCCCTAAATCTCCTTTTTTTAATTATGAGCTTTCTTTGTTTTTACATGGATATGTCTACTTTGCTTGGCCAACTTATTTCCATGTGTTTTTCAAATGAAAACCTATATTCAATATATTTAGAAATAATTTCTGTTGTCTTAACTAAAGGGTAAGGAAATCAGTACTTAAAAATACAAAAGAGTCTGTATCATTTGAAAAGCAAAAGACTAAAATTAATGAAGCATTTATTCTTAGGGACCCGGGAGGAAAAAATACAACAAAATAATTATAAGGAAAGGAAAAGATAAAGATAAAAACCGATAGTTATAAAACAGAGAAAATATTCAGATAAAGTAGAAACAAAGGTACCTAGGGAAACCGAAGCAAGTGGAGATAAAACCTGAAACTAGTAAAAGAGAAAAAAAACAATACAATGGATTAATAGATAAATCTCTGAACTAGTTCTTTTGAAAAATATAATTAATACATGATGAATTATTAAATCAAGATAAAATGTTGGCGGGAGTGGAGAAAGTACAGAGGTACAAAATGAGAAATAGAATTTAACTACAGATTGTAAAATGTAATTTTGCTCAATTTATCCAAATTAATTGAAAACCTGCATGAAATGGATGATTTTCTAGAAAGAGTATAAATTGTTTTATGCTTCCGGAATTTGGAGAATTTTTCTCGGCAAGAAATAAACCTCAAAAGATGAAAAAAATAAATATTGATATACTTACCTAGTTATAAGTTTTTTGGCAATAGGAAAATAAGATAAAGAAACTTGAAAGACTAATAACCAATTGAAGTAAAAATCCTTGCTGACAATAGCAAAAACAAAAACAAACAAAAAAGCTACTTTCTTTAACAGATGAAAAACTCATATAATCAGTGAGGAAAAGAATATCAATCTAATAGAAAAATGGACAAGCAACACAAACTAGTAGTACACAGTACACACAGAATAAATGGTTAGTAAAAGTAAAGTCAATGTCATTATGAAATAAATACATGCCATCCATTTTTTAGCTATCAGATTGACAAAAAATTACTTGACAAATTATATTTGGAGACAGTTTGGGAAACAAACTTTAGTGAAATGTGCATGTAAATTCTCATCCTTCATTACAATTTGCACTATTTACCAAAATTGAAAAGACACATAGCCTTCAACCCAAGCAATGCTGCTTCCAATGAGCTAACTGATCTTCAAAGATACTGACACATTTGAGCACAATTACATGTACTAAGTAGTTCATGGTAGCATAATAGCAGAAGTCTAGTTATGGAGTTGGTTAAATAAAGAATGATACCTTCACAGAAGGGAGCAATGTACAGTGATTTATGGAAATCAAATTGGTTTGTCTAATTCTCCTATATTTGGTAAAAAATATATCTACAAAACCATATATGGTTATATAAACATAATATTTCTAGAAGGACACAAAAATTGGCAATACTAGCTACCTCTACAGAGAGAGTTTGAGGAGGACTCAATGGAGGAAACAATTTTTTACTATCATCCCTTTGGTTCTAAATGTTTTCTATTTGCATATGTTGTTTTTACATAACAATCAATTAATATGACAAAACCAAAATGAATGATATAATGTGAAATGCACAAGCATATTTTACAATGAAATCCTGTGAAGTGTTTAACACTATTGACTCAATGTTCCTTAAAACATTAGCTAGGAATTTGTTTTTCAGCACCTATTCCTGTATTTACCAGCTCTATCAATAGAACTCCAGTTAAACTCCTCTTAAGCTAATTTAGAGAGACAAATACATTGAGTGTTTTAAAAGAGAAATTCTATCATTGGTCATTTACTTTTATTACTTAGGGTCATTTTGCTTGAGTCATTTATTATTCCTGGGCACTGAACTAGGACTGATAAGCCATTCTATTTTAAATCATGTTCAATTCATGTGGTCATGTTTGTTAACACAAATGAAATTTTACATCTGTTAGAATCTAACAAGGATAAAATTTATGAAAATATTTTAGTTCGCATAAAACTTTCTAAAGAGGGACATTTGGGGCTTGAATACTTGCCTTTACCGATTTGAGTACAAATGATGGTTATATCCCTGTGCCAGATTAATAATTTCAATATATATGAGTTCTAAGTACACTCTGAATTGGTCTTAGGCAAAACTGTGAAGTATAGAGTTTGTCCTCATCACATTCGTATTTGAGTTTCACATTGTCACTTATGCATTTAGTGAATCTTATCAAACTGCCCTATTCTTCCAAATTCTATCCTCCCATGAAACCAAACTATGAGAAAATTGTTCATTTTTATCTTATTCTAGTAGTAAGATCTGACATTTATTGAACACTTTAATACATGCCAAGGATTGCACTAGGCACTTTATCCACATAACTTTATTTAATGGCAACAAATTTTTCACTGCTGAGGGGAGTATAGATTGGTATGGTCATTTTGGCAGCCTTATATTAAAATAGAAATGTATAGTTTATGTTGCATCAATTCTTTTCTTTGTTTTAACGCTAGAAAAAAATGCTTACATTTGCATATTAAGACATCTTCAAGGAAATTCATTTCAATATTGTTTGCTATAGTTAAAAAGCAGAATAGGTTCTTTTTAATTTGAATGTCCACACGAAGCAATGTGGGGATGAAAATATTATAGGACAGTTTAAAAAATAACATTACCCTATAAGTACTAACTTGAATATAATTCCAGAAAATACGATGAATAAAAAAACAAGTAAAAGAACATTATATAGAGTATAATAGTATCTGTCTATCTATCTAAACACATGTAAGACAAAATGATCTCTAAAATTAGTTATAATTGCATGGGAAAAGTTCTGAAATAATATATAAGTAATATATTTTTAAAAATCAATAAAACTCAGATTATAATTAGTACTGGGGAGGGTGATCACAGGAAATTTTTATCTATGATGCCTAATTTTTACAAAAATAATATATTTATATATTTTAAGTTAAAAAAAATTATTTGAGAGCTGCTCTCCCTGACTTATGAAAGAGTCATAAAAGAAAGAACATTTTCTTTCAAATATTGTTGCTGAAGATACAGAATTTCCCCCTTTTGTCTTTGTTGCTTGAGACGTTACTGGTAAATTTAGTGCACAATTACATTTTATTTGCAGAAGAAGCAGCCCAGGGTAAAGAGGAAGGAGCAACTCTAAAGCCAGTTTCTTTTTTGCCTCTGGGATTATTTAATCTAGATAGCAAAACCGACAATAAGATATGTTTATTATTCATTTTACAGATCAATCAACTGAAGTTATATAATTTGCCCAAGATACCATTGCTTATTAGTGTGAATACGTAGCAATAAAACATGGGTGTAGAATAAAGCTTCTAGCCTGTGGATCATGCTTATTCTTAAACAGAATTCAAGGAAATTAGACAAGCCTGCTACTTTTCTCTCTTCCTCAACTATTCTGCTGTTTATTGACCAAAGTGACTATTTGGGGTGCACGCGCGCACACACACACACACACACACACACACACATGAATTTGTGGAATTCTCTTCCCTTGAGTGTAAATGGGACCTATGACTTGCTTCTGGTCAACAGAATGTCCCAAAGGTGAGGGGATGTCACTCCTATGGCCACATTATCTAATGTAAGAATCCATCTCGCTAGCAGGCTCAATGTAGAGATCCTTCTTTCTGGGCCAATGAGGTGAGCCATGTTGAAAAAGTCTATGTGACAAGAAACTGCAGATGGCATCCAGGAGCCAGCGACAGCCTCTGGTCAAAAGCCAGCAAAGAAAAACCAAAAACCAAAAAACAAACAAACGAACAAAAAAACCTGTAAACTCTTAATCCTATGACTGTAAGAAAATACATTCTACTAACTGAGTGAGCTTGGAAGCATATTTTTCCCCAAATAGGAACGTAGCCCAGCCAACACATTTGGCAGCTTTGGGAGACCCTAAGCAGAGAATCCAGCTAAGCCTGGTGTCCAGAAACTGTGATATAATAAGTGTGTATTGTTTTAAGCCAACGAATTTGTGGTAATTTATTACATAGCAGTAGACAACTAATAGAATCAATCAACCATAGATTACCACAAATGAGATTCAAATCTCCCAGAATTAGACTTAGCAATTTGAAAGGGTAGCCCGAGGCAGAAACTAGCTCACTGGATAGCAAAGGGTGTCAGTAGAGCTGCTCCTAAGAGGATAACAAGTGGGGAAAAGAGGATTTTTGCCTAAAGATTGCTGATGATGAACTTTGCTCACCTCACAATTTTACCCAAGGCCCTGTAGTGAATACTGATCGGATGTCTTGATTCCAGTTTTGAATAGAAATAAAAGCCTCCAGGAAAGGAAGTATTTTTGTGTGTCTTTTTTTTTTTTTTTTTTTTTTTCTGTGTAAATATTAAACCTCTCCACCAGTTCAAGTCATATAAGTAAGGATCGGCAGCTGAAGGTTATAGAAACATTTGCTTTTGAACTTGTTATCAAGATGTTACAAATCAGAGGTAAGTTATAATCACTAAGAGATACCATGGCCCATCGGTCAAAAACTTTAATTATTTTCTGGTATCACACTGACCCTGATCATTTTATTCCACCCCTCCTAAGGTGATGTCTCTGCTCTAGCATAATTATTCTGCAACTGTGGATTTTCAGAACTGCTTCACTGAATCTCTTTCTCAGTCATGACAGGGAAATTACACTTCCCTTAAGCAGTCTCCTCTTCCATTACACAGTGCAATGCTACTGGCAAATTTTTCCAGATCCTATTAAATGTCAGATAATCAACTTTCTCATCATATCAAGGATCTCAAAGTTTAAGCCTTCAGCTTTCAAGGTTCTACTTGTCTGCTCTATTCCTTCAATTTTGAAGAAACACAGAAATAATTACTCATGGATCTGGTATAAGATAGGTTTATGTATCATTTGTACTTAGTAAATACATGAAGTGGAAAATGAATAAGTCTTGCCTGTAAAAGTCTTCATCTGTCAGCCTAATGCAGTATAAGGCAGAAGGAACATGGAATTTGGAATAAGTTAGACCAGGAATTGAACTTGGTTCTGTCACTTGCTTTCTGTGTCTGTTCTCCTTCAGCATCAATTTCCTTATTTGTAAATAATAATGACAATATCTACCTCAGATATTGTGCTTGAAGACTGGTGAAGGCAAGAATATTAACATTGCAGATGACTAGACTTAATTCAAAAGAAGCCTAAGGGTCAAACAGAATTGGATTAAATGGCGTTGAAGGGCAGATGCTTGTTAAATCTCTCTCTTTTGGCTTTCTGAATCCTAAGTTAGAATTTACATAAATAGTTACTTTTACTGAAGCCTTAATAGTCACCGTCCCCTCTGGCTTCTATCTAAAATCCTTTTGTGACCCGGAATAACTTCCTCCAAGTACTACATTTTTATTTATCTCAAAGAGGAGACCTGAAAGTATTTCCTGTTGGGCTGGAGCTCATCAGTCTGATTAAAAAAAAAAAAAATCCGAAGGATTAAAAAGTGCCTATTTATTTTGTCTTCTATATAAATCTGTGCAACTTCAAATTTTTGACGTAAATGTTCTAGATGATGGGAGAACTCAAAGACTTGAAATATTATAATGGTGAGGAGTGATAAATCTGGAATCGCTTGAGATTATAATTTAGTTGAAGCTGTTTTCAATCATGGAATGGAATATCAAGAAAAAAAAAAAGAAAGGAAAAAATAAAACCTGGGAAGGCAAATGTGACAAACGCTCCTCCTGTCTCTTGTTGAAGGCTCTAGTTGTTCCACGTAGAATGTGGAATGTTGTAATGATTGGGAGGCAGAAGCATGCATAGAATCAAGAAGACAGTAGATTAAATGCGTAAGGGCTGATTTACAAAATCTCTGTCAATTATGCTTCCCTTGCTCCCAGATCTATTATTTACCCTTCCCTGTCCTTTCTGGGCACTGTAGGCTAATCTGTAAGCACTGTGTCACCTGTTCTCTCAAATACGGTGCTTAATAAGTACTAAACTTTTCCTTGCTTTGGTCTAGTTTTTCCACTGTTCAGAAATAGTATAATTTTTCCAAAATGTCAGTAATCTCATGAGATAAGAGTCTTAAAAACTTAAAAATGAGAACCCAAAATGTGTTCATAACTCAAATTTATTCACTAGCTTCCACATCTATGGTGTCACACACATATTTCAGGTTGAGAAAATGCTTATTTTTGTGAATGAATAAATAGCCTGTCATTTGAGCTTTAATGGGCTCTACTGTGTTTTAACGAGAGGAGGATCCAACGCTGGTTGCAGCCTATGTCTAGAAAAACGTTAACAGGATGTAACTGACCATATCTGGAGCCATATGGCAAAGCAAAACATTTTCACATGAAAGCTCGCCAAGATGTGAATTGCCTTGCTACCATGTGAAGCTACATTCTAGCTAAAAAAAAAGACTTTATATCTTTCAGGTACATCAGTTAAATTATATTCATGATTCTTCAGATAATGAGAGATGATACTTTTACACAAATATAGATGGTGACTCAGACAAGCATATTTATACATACATTCATGGACCTATAAATGCAATCAAATAAAGGCTAGAGAGGAACTGTTACAGTGAATCTTGGTGTTTAAGACATCATTTCAACTGTGTCGACTGAGACTTGGGCAAAAAGAGAGAAAGACAAAGAGGACTTAATTACATAACACTGAGTAGTTGATAAAAATTGTTTCATATGGGCCAGGTGTTTTCAAATATGTGTGACTTAACTCCCACAACAATCCTTAAAAATAAGCATTATTTATTTCATTTCCAGATAAAGTTCAGGGTTGTTAAATGATTTGGCCAAGGGCACACAGCATATAGAAGAATTAGTATCTGACTTGGTGCCCATGACTTTAAACACAACACTCGTCTGTTTTCAGAGCATTAAATAACCATGTATCTACAGCCATACTACTCAAACTAGGTTTGGAGGTTGTTCATTACCGTCCCTGTTCTGGTAATACCTTTGAAAATTAGTATTTGAGTTCACTCCTGCTGCTATAGCAAAATATTACAAACTGGCCAATTTATAAATAATAGAAACTTATTTCTTGTAGTTCTGGAGGTTGGGAAGTCCAAACAAGATCATGGTGCTAGGAGATTCAGTATCTGGTGACAGCCTATCTCATCCTAATGGCACTTACTCACAGTGTCCTCACATGGCAGAAGGCAAGAGGGCAAAAGGGGAGAACAAGGAATGAACTATCTTCCTCAAGCCCTTTTATAAGAGTACTAATATTATCAATGAGGGCAGAGCCTAGTCATGGCCTAATCATCTCTCAACGACCCCATCTCTTAATACCATCACCTTGAGGGGGTAGGTTCCAACACATAAATTTTGAAGGAATGCATACATTTGAGCCATAGCAGACAGTAATTAATCTATCTCATGGAGTCCTCATAATTCCTATAGTCTGGGAGAAAATGAATATAAGTCTGATGGGAATGAGTAGGTTGATTGAGAAAAACTGCCCAATGGGGCAACAGGATGAAACCAGTCTGTCTACAACACAATTATTCAATTTTATCACCAAAGATAATAGAAAGGACAAAAGGACCTAGGTTCAAATTCTGGCTTATTGTCAGTTCTTCTGATCAGAATGAGACTCCCCATGCCCCAGAATATATATATATATTTATAATATGTAATATAGAAAATATAAAAATATCATGTTATATATTAATATATTATAATATATAATATTGTTCAACTGCAAAACATGGAATCTATGAAAGTAAAACTATATAAATGTAACTTAAAGAGAAAAAATGGGTTCCATAATTGAGATTTGGTGGTAACCCACTCATGTGTTGGGGATTAATCAGCCATGGAATATGGAGAAAAGAGGGTCAAAGGGTGTGAATTAGATACCTATTTACATACTCAGGTTCCCTCAACTGTATCCACCCTCCAGACCCATGGACACCACCAAGGACTGACAAGTCACTTGACTAGAGTCGCTAACCAGGCCCTCCTTTGTGCCTCTACTCCACAGCTGTGGTGAGCAGCTTCAGCCTGAGGCTTCTGGCTTTTCCTGCTATTTCCACATTTAAATGAAGCCCACTCTACAGAGTGTGAGATCTGGCATCTCAAATGACTTCCAAAGTTTCCAGATGATAGAACCCAGTAGTGTGGGAGATTCCTTGTGGTAAGAGCATTGATCAATGGGAAACAGACAGTGGGAGGGAATCAGGCTGATGTATTCTCCCTTATGTATTCTTACGTGAATGTCTCTGAGACATGGTTACTCCGAGACACATGCTACCCTGCTGTCAAGCAGGTTCTCAACACCCTGGTTTCCATTCGACCTGTCTGATAGCCAGAGAATTGTTTCCTGTGGCCCTCTCCTAACCCATACCAGGCCATAGACCACCTCCTTTGAGCATGCGCTACACACCCTTTCTCTTCGTGCCTGCCTGTCGTACTGAATTTGTGTTCACTCCATGGTGGCTTCCTGGTTTTACAGTGACTGTGAACCAAGTCTGGCTTGTGGAAACTAGTGAACTTCTACACTGTCTGATGCACTGCAAACACATCTTCAACGAAGTTCGAATTCCTGCCTTATTGTAGGGGTCCCCTTTCTTCTTGTCCTCTCTGGGGTACTCTCCCTCAGCCATAGGGTATTCTTAAGAGTTCTCTCCATATTTTTATAGTTACTTTCCTGTTATAGTTACTAATTCTTTATATTAAACTTTTCCTGTTGAAATTATTGTGTAATTTCTATCCAGTGATTGAACTTTGACTGAATCACCAGGTAACATGCCCCAGCATCACCATGAGACAAAATGGGAATATAAAGTTATTTGATCCTCACTCTCAGAGGCTGAATCTGAATGTTCTCATCTACAAATGGAAAAAATCATACCGAATTCATTGCTGTAAAAATTAAAGGAGATGATATCTATAAAACTTTATAAATTTCAATGTACTCTATTATAGTTTGGAGAAAGCTTGACCTTTTAATGAAATGAGATTCCCTACCATATATGCAGTTAACTGCTTCTTATCCTTCAGGCCTCTGCTTGGGATATCCATATTCATATTGTAGCACCAAGGATGTTTCTCTATCACAGCACTTGTTATAATTACCTATTTAATCAAGGTAGTCATCTTCTTGAGGTCAGAGGGTCTGTTCTTTCTACTGTTGTGTCTCCATCTTTTAATGCTTGATGGATGGGGGAGGCATCTTAGAAATATTTATTAGGTGCATCAAATACATCTGACAGGGCAAGTCAATGTGTCACTGGAAAAAAAGCTAATATAGAATAATTAATAGAACTTTTTCAAAAGAAAAATTTCAGAATGCTATTCTAAGTACCGAGAATATTGCAAATAAAAGCACAAAAGCATCAAAGGGTCTGACATTTGTGAGAAACGTGGAGTGGCCAATTGTCCTCAGAGATTACTGTGCCTGAAAGGTGATATGTGTCAGGAAGAGATGCTGGAAAAATAAACTGATATCAGGCTGAATGCTGAGCTAATCAGTCCGGACTTAATCATTAGGGCTTTGAGTACCATCAAAGATTTAAAGCAAGATATAGCATGAAAAGACATAAAACTATGATTCAATTGGTAATTCATAGAGGGTGCAGCAGTTTTCTTTGGCATGGGAAAAGAAGAGGGCTTTAAATGATATACTTTTTATATAATTATAATGTTATATATTATAAAATATATATTTTATATATTATATATTATAAAATATATATTTTATATATTGTTATATATTATAAAATATATTTTTTATATATTATTATATATATAAGAACATAATTCAAGGGTTGCCTTCCTATGCTATACACTTGGAAAATTTATATATATGTTTAATATATACATTTTAATATATAATATAGATTATATATTATATTAATATAAATATATATTAAATAAAATATATAAAAATAAAACATATTATATATATTATATATATGCACACAATTCAAGGGTTGCCATTCTGTGCTATACACGAAGTAAAACAAAAAACAAAAACAAAAACAAAATCGTAAGAAATAGGGATCTCCTTCCAGACTTCAAAGACAGCCAAAAGAGAATAAAATCATGAAATTAATGAACTGCCCTTCATGCTAGAATCCTGGGTGAAATGGTCCTGATTGTATTAATTTGCCTTGGGGACACCTGGGCAGTTGGGTCTGGGGCAATATTCAAATAGAATACAGAATGCGTGGTGTATTACAGAGTTGCACAACTTAGTGTCCCTGGGCCTCACAGACGTAAGATTCTAGGATTTAATTCATTTTCTTTAGGGTATGTCACTATAACATAAATGTTAACCAGACCTAAACTTTTTGTTTGTTACTTGCCAGTTGCCATGAAGATTTGTGGGTTTTTGACAGCTGCAGAGCACTAAGATGATTTCTGATGACAAGGCTGCATGCGAAGACAAACATTTAGAAATTTTAATAAAGTCAGGTTATCTCTGTTTAAGGCACTAATCTGTGATTTTTAGAATGAACTATTTTGGGGGTGCCCTATTTATGAGATGGGAAGAATAAATGAAAATAACCATAGATTTTAATCTACTGATATTTAGTTTTGAAAGAGTCCATTTCATGGTCTGTTTAACTATATCACAGGAACAATCTAACAAGATGGGAAGTGAAGGGAATTGCTATGCTCACATCTTACTTTGTATTCTAAAATGTGACATTTAAAACTAAAAGACCTTCAAGATTTTACAGTTAATATTAAATACTGGCATTGGGAAAAGGACATCTGTTCTTAATCAGCATTTGGGATTTTGTTTGTGTGTGTGTGGATGTGCATGTCCGTGCACAAGGAAAAAGTGGATCTTTGAATCTGTGAAAATATTGGTGACATTATAACAATAAGTAGACCACTGAGTATGAATTACTATATCATTAATGCAGGTTTCTTGATTAAAGTCAATTTGATTCTATCATTATGATTTATCACATGCCTGAGGCATGCATTAAAGACTTCAAAGCACACACGCCTAGACTTGTTTTATTGTTTAATTATTTACAACTATTATTGCTTGTTGTAACAAAAATATCTTAATAAAATTTAATAGAAGTTTACTATTTTCTTCATATAAAGTTGTCCTTCTCAGACTTAACTTGGGAAGCTGCCTATTCTCTGCCACTCACCAACTTATTCTCTCACAAACCACATTAGATAAAAAAAAATGATGACACAACTTTTCACATGTATTTACTCACTGAGAGTCTTAAAGCAATTTATAAACATTGATTAATTATGTTTCAATACATCCCTCTGGGTTACATAGCTGCTAATTTTTCAGCTATGTGCAGGATATATGAAACTTGTTTACACAATCTTTTTATTCCCAATTTTGCCCTTGGCTACTTAGAGTGTGCAATCCTGTGGAGTTAAAAAGTGTTAAGAAGAACATGTTTAGTAAGAAAGCAAGAAGAATCTGAATACAATTAAACAGCCAAGGTATAGTGAGTTCTCTGTATATAAATATATACATTTCCATGTCCTGGGACCATCCTTCTTCCCCAAATACAATGATTTTTAAAAATCTACCTAAGTTTATACTTGTTATTTTGTCTGCCTAGGATGCCTTTTTGGTTCTTCTCTCTCACTCCAATCTCCTATAAACTCAACCTTTTAGACACAAAGTGAGGCTTTCTCTCACTGATATCCCCATAAACAGAATAATGATTTCTTTCTGTGCCAGTTATACCCATTTAACTTGGTTTACAACATTTACATCAATTTACTGGATATATGTTGTATCAACTTATGTCCAGTCTTGAAAATGGAAACAGAGAGTAATTATTAGGTTGGTGTGAAAGTAATTGCAAGTTTTAACATTACTTTAATGGCACAAACTGCAATTACTTTTGTACCCTAATAATATAAGGAATTAAAGTTGAGAGAAAGAAAGGTAGAAGGGGCTTTCTCCAAAAATCAGAATGCTGCCACAGTTCCTTTTGTAGCCCATAGGCCTGTCTTTGCTGCAGAAATGCTAGAGCATCTGGAGTCACTGCTGTAGATTTTATAGGAAGCATTGCAACCACCACTGAGTAGAAGTTACCTCTGTTACTAATTCTGGAATCACCAATAAAACTGGAATCACCAATGATGTTGGAGTCTACAGTTCCCTCAAGTCTCTTCCCGCTGCTGCTATAGAGGCCAGAGCAGAGAACATACATTCTTTTTTTCTCCAAAATGCTAAAATCTCACCAATGTCTTTTATTTTATTATACCTTTTATTGGAAAAACCCAATAAGAGTACAATTAGCAAGAGGGGTTTGGAAATATAGTTTTCTTGCTTTCAGCCTAGCAACAGAGTGGAGAATATAGAACAAGTATAGGGCTAAGAACAAACAGACAAACCACTGGCACACATCTGTCTGTATTTTAAACATAGGATGATTCTTGCTTTTGTAATTGATAATTTACTATAAGGTGGCCAGTCAAGGGAAGAACTTATAGCCATAATTTAGGAAAGGAATTCTGGTGACTTGAAAGTAGTAGAGATCTTTAAGAAGCGGTCAGATATTGAATATATTTCAATATAGGGTAGGAATTTCTGATTGACTGGATGTAGACATGAGAGAAGATGGTAGAAAGATATATTTGCCATCACCTGAAATGTGGTACATTATAAGAAGAACTGGTTAAGGAGGTGTTGATCATGAACTCAGTTTTGGACTTCATTATATTTGTCATGCTGCTTAGATATCTATGTGAAGACATTTAGTTGGTCATATAAATCTGGAGTTCAGGAGGACAATTCATGCCAAATTAGTCATAACAACAGGTTAAGATCACAAGGGAAGTGAGAGTAGATAAAAAGGAAAAGAGAGTCAAGAACTGATTCTGGGACATCTTAATGCTATAAAGTCAAAGAGGTTAGGAAACATCCATAAAGAAGAATAAAAAAATATCAGTGAGTAAGAAGAAAAGTAGAAGAAGGTGGTATCCTGAAAGACACATAAAGAAAGAACAATTGAAGAAAGTGTATTAGTTCGTTTTCATGCTGCTGATAAAGATATACCTGAGACTGGACAATTTACAAAAGAAAGAGGTTTAATTGGACTCACAGTTCTATGTGGCTGGGGAGGCCTCACAATCATGGCAGAAGGCAAGAGGGAGCAAGTCACATCTTATGTGGATAGCGGCAGACAAAAAGAGAGCTTCTGCAGGGAAACTCCCCCATATAATACCATCAGATCTCATGAGACTTATTCGCTATCATGAGAACAGCACAGGAAAGCCCTACCCCCATGATTCAATTATCTCCCACCAGGTCCCTCTCACAACACGTTGGAATTCAAAATGAGATTTGGGTGGCAACACAGCCAAACCATATCATTCTATCCTGGCCCCTCCCAAATCTTGTGTCCTCACATTTCAAAACCAACCATGCCTTCCTAACAGTCCCCCAAAGTCTTAACTCACTTCAGCATTACACAAAAGTTCATAGTCCAACATCCTATTTGAGACAAGACAAGTCTCTTCCGCCTATGAACCTGTAAAATCAAAAGCAAGTTAGTTACTTCCTAGATACAATGGGGACACAGGTATTGAGTAAATATAGCCATTCCAAATGGGATAGATTGGCCAAAACAAAGGGGCTACAGGTTCCATGCAAGTCCAAAATCCAGCAGGACAGTCAAATCTTAAAGCTCCAAAATGATCTCTTTCGACTTCATGTCTCACATCCAGGTCACACCGATGCAAGAGGTGGGTTCCCATGGTCTTGGGCAGTTCCACCCTTGTGGCTTTGTGGGGTTCAGCCTCCCTCCTGGCTGCTTTCACTGGCTGGCACTGAGTGTCTGTGGCATTTCGAGGTGCACAGTGCAAGTTGTCAGTGGATCTATCATTCTGGGGGTTGGAGGATGGTGGCCCTCTTCTCACAGTTCCACTAGGTGGTGTCCCAGTAGGGACTCTGTGTGGGGACCTCCACCCCACATTTCCCTTCTGCACTGCCCTAGCAGAGGTTCTCCATGAGGAACCCACCTCTGCAGCAAATTTCTTCCTGGGCATCCAGGCATTTCCATATATCTTCTGAAATCTAGACAGAGGTTCCCAAACCTTAATTCTTGACTTCTGTGCACCTGTAGGCTCAGCGTCACTTGAAAGCTGTCAAGGCTTGTGGCTTGTGCCCTCTGAAGCCATGGTTCAAGCTCTACATCAGCCCCGTTAGTCACAGCTGGAGTGGCTGGGACACAGGGCAGCAAGTCCCCAGACTGCATACAGCAGAGGGACCCTGGGCCTGGCCCACAAAACCATTTTTCCTTCTAAACCTCTGGGCCTGTGATGGGAGGGATTGCCATGAAGACCTCTGATATGTCCTGCAGACATTTTCCCTATTGTCTTGGGGGTTAGCATTCAGCTTTTTATTACTTATGCAAATTTCTGCAGCTGGCTTGAATTTCTCCTCAGAAAATAGGATTTTCTTTTCTATCACATGATCAGGCTGCAAATTTTCCAAACTTTTATACTCTGCTTCCCTTATAAAACTAAATGCCTTTAACAGCACCCAAGTCACCTCTTGAATGCTTTGCTGCTTTGAAATTTCTTCTTCCAGATACCCTAAATCATCTCAAGTTCAAAGTTCCACAAATCTCTAGGGCAGTGGCAAAATGCCACCACTTTCTTTGCTAAAGCATAGTAAGAGTCACCCTTCCTCCATTTCCGAAAAATTTCCATCTGAGACCACCTCAGGCTGGACTTCATTGCTCAGATTGCTATCAGCATTTTGGGCAAAATCATTCAACGTGTCTCTAGAAAGTGCCAAACTTTCTCACATTTTCCTGTCTTCTTCTGAGCCTTCCAAACTGTTCCAAACTGTTTCCTTCCAAACTGTTGCCTGTTACCCAGTTCCAAAGTCGTTTCCACATTTTCAGGTATCTTTTCAGCAATGCCCCACTCTACTGGTACCAAATTACCTTATTAGTCTGTTTTCATGCTGTTGATAAAGATATACCCAAGACTGGGCAATATACAAAAGAAAGAGGTTTAATTGGACCCACAATTCCACATGGCTGGGGAGGCCTCACCATTCTGGTAGAAGGCAAGGAGGAGCAAGTCACATCTTACATGGATGGTAGCAGGCAAAAAGAGAACTTGTGCAGGGAAACTATCTCTTATAAAACCATCAGATCTCATGAAACGTATTTGCTATCATGAGAACAGCATGGGAAAATCCTGCCCCCGTGATTCAATTACCTCCACTGGGTACCTCCCAGAACATGTGGGAATTCAAGATGAAATTTGGGTGAGGATACAGCCAAACCATGTTAGTGTTTCAAGGGAAAGAAGTGATAAATAGTGTTAAATGCCACTAGTAGGTTAAGCAAGATGACATTTAAGCGTTCATCACAGATCAGAGACAATAGATGGTGGAGTGAGGATCTGAACCTAAGAACTCTGACACTAGTGGCATGTGCTTAACTATGACTTTGAATTTTAACATTATCACCAGCTTCCAGACAACTCTTGGGGATGGAGACAGCTATAGGAGCTTCTCTTTCATACATGTACTAGAAAAACCATATATATATATATAGCTAAAAACTAGATATAGAAAATTTAAGGAGCATTTTTTTTCTGCTTACTTTACCTGCTGTAGCTGGGGTACAAAACAGAGAACAATGGTGAGTTTTACCTATGACTATTTAGGTAATTAGGAAATGGATATGCAAGAACTGGGACATGCATTTCTGTGTGTGTTTGGAAACATAAAAAGATAGAAATTTTTCACTAATTAAATAATGGAAAGGTTACTGTCTTATGAGCATCTTGATTGATTGCATTACACACTAGCTCTTCTGTTTAAACATGGTTTATTCAGCCAGCAACTGGCTTTGTAGAGACTCAGGATTGGCGTTATGCTAACAGAGTGTCAGGCAATGTTGACAGCCAACTGCTTTTCTAAAGGAAATTTTTCACTTATTCCCAGAACAAGATTATAAAAAGTATTATTTGAAAACCTGAATTGAGTGTACTCACTCCTACTTTCTGATGTGGGAATCTAGGATGAGAGTTGCATTTCATCATCGCAGCCTCCCACTAAGAGTGATTTATGTGGGAGGAAGGAAAGATAGATGAATTTCAAAGGTTTTGGCAGCTCCTTTGTCCTTCCTACCAATGAGGGAACTTGGATTATATGACATTTATTTTGGCAGAGTACATTAAAAAATACTTTTTATAGATTTAGGAAATACAACATGAATATACTGTGTAGTGGTGAAGTCTGGAATTTTAGTGTACCCACCACCAAATAATGAACATTGTACTCAACAGGTAAATTTTCAAAGCTTGCCCCACTTCCACTCTCCCACCTTCCATAGTCTACAATGTCTATTATTCCAACCTTTATGTTCATGAGAGTACATGAAAGAATCTTTGGATGTACAAAGGTAGATAAAATAATGGATGGAAAGAAAAAATTATTCTGCCGACTTTTTTTTTAATGAAAATTGAGCTATGAGGAGAGACAGAGTAGGGCCCCAAAGAAACATGACCAATTAAGTGGCCTTAATGAGAAATCCCCTAGTGTGGGGGTGATTAAAGAGCTTTTCTTAATAGACATTGCTAATATTTTAAGTAATGTGCTTTTCTGAAATATAAATCCTTCCAATCACACAAGGCCTTCAGTAAGTTTGTTACTCGTGTTTTGCATTATCTATTTTTGAAAAATTAAAGGAAAAAGAGTTTAGCCTTCCATCTGGGTTGGTGCAGGGCAGATAAGAGAATGGTTGCTGGAGTGATAAGTGAGTGAAATTGATAGTCCAAGAGAGTGCAGAAAATCAAGCCATGAAAACAGCCCCTGGCAATTTACAGAAATGTTGGGGAATGCATCGGACCTTCTAGAGAGTAGGAATAGCTGCCAAGACAACTGCGTTTAAGCTATATGGAACAGAATAATGGTTAACATATAGATATTACAGATACTTAAAGTTCTGTGTGTGTGTGTGTGTGTGTTTTGTGTGTGTACATGTGTTGGCTATTGGTTATGCCAGGGACCAAGATATAATGATACTTCTCTAGGATCGAGGCAGCACAATATGAATAGTCATAGTAGTGTAATGTCTGATCTGGGAGTTAGGATAACAGGTTTCGAATCTAGTTAATTAACTGAATGCGTGATTTTTGGTGAGTCCTTCACTGCTGGGGACATATATTTCCTTAATTGAATAATCATAAAATTAGAGCTTGTTAACTGATATACAAGAATTTATGCGTCAAATCCTATGACGTACTATTTAAGCAATTTCAACACAAATTCTGCCCTTGAGAGAGTAAATAACAGAGTGAAAATCAATAATTTAAATTTTGGTTATGAAAGTGTTTTGTAAACTCTGAGGCGTTCTCTCAACATAAAGTTTGCTATGTTTCACTAAGTGATTGCTTGACTTGCATTCTGCTGGAAGCCCTCTCTTGATTTCATTAGATTGGTCATAGGATGATCGTGTTGGGTAGGAAAATGCCCCAACACAAGATGGAAAGTCCTACATCTTAGTTAATTACAAGTCTGACTCTGAGAGTTCATACAACACGTGATTGTTTGGCGATTCTTTCAATTTATATGTAAAGGATTGGCTCAAGAGCCAAAAGACCTGTCTTAAGTCCTGCCTTAGCCAATGACAAGCGCTGAGACCTCAGACAAGTTTGTCGTAACTATCCTGAGCCTTGGCTTTTTCATCCATAGAAGAAGTTAGAAAATGTCTGCATTGCCTAATTTACAAGTTTGTAGTGACTTAAGAGAGTGAGCATGAAAGCACTTTGTAAGACGGAGAACACTACATCAAAGTTAGAAATTATTACAGTATTTCTGTTTTAATCACTAGCTTATCTCTCTCTAGTAACTACTACCTACTGTCTTTTGATTGGTGATATAGCAATATTGCTAAATTTGAAGATGGTTTAGGGCAAGATGGATGTATCCATATGTAAACAAGATTTATAGCATTCCTTGATTTCGTGATGTTAATAAGTGCAGCTCTTGACAGTTGTGGTTTTCCTAGTGGCATCTTTATATGGCTTGACTGATTCTTTTACCAAGATTTATGTTTGCTTGAGCAGCCTCCCTGAACCACAATC
The DNA here is from genome assembly GCF_003255815.1 of Theropithecus gelada. Lineage (NCBI taxonomy): Eukaryota > Metazoa > Chordata > Mammalia > Primates > Cercopithecidae > Theropithecus > Theropithecus gelada. The sequence goes on from NC_037684.1 coordinate 19,472,286, forward strand.
ATAGTCCCCATAAATTTCCAGCATATTTGCTTTGACAATAGCCACATCTCCTGCCACCTTAAGATACCACAGAAGGATCTCTTAGATGCTGTGTTTCTTGCGGTTGGCAAAGATTTCTTTGAGTTTTGCTATGTTTGCAGGGAGGGCAGAAGTTTTGGGGGGAAGCTGAATGGCACTAAGTTAAGGTCAATCCCAGTGCAATGGTGTTAAAAGCAAAATGGTCCTTCCTGATGAGTCCTTGAACAGTTGGGACTTGGAAAAGTTAGAGGAATATCAGACTGCTGCTTCCTTTCTTTTCCCATGACTTAGGGCCCCTAATGACAAATTAAAAGATAGAAGTCGGCTGGGCTCGGTGGTTCACGCCTGTAATCCCAGCACTTTGGGAGGCCGAGGCGGGTGGATCACCTCAGGTGGGAGTTTGAGACCAACCTGACGGACATGGAGAAACCCCGTCTCTACTAAAAATACAAAAATTGGCTGGGTGTGGGGGCGCATGCCTGTAATCCCAGGTACTTGGGAGGCTGAGGCAGGAGAATTGCTTGAACCCAGGAGGCAGAGGTTGCAGTGAGCCGAGATTGTGCCACTGCACTCCAGCCTGGGCAACAAGAGCGAAACTCCACCTCAAAAAAAAAAAAAAAGAAAAAAAAATCATTTAGAACTTGCTGTGTCAAGGTTTTTGGCCCAAATAGCAAGTGTTTAATCAAGAAAACCATTTCACTGTGTAGATAGATAAGGGGTAAATCAGTTAAATACTCAACCTTGGGTCTACAGTTTGGGAAATGCATTAAGAGGGCCCTTTAAATTTTATAAAGGACAGATGAATCCTGGCAGTAATTGTGATATTCCACTCCCTAAAAATTTCTACTCATTACTTAGGGAATATGTTCCAAATGCTTTAACAATGTAATCTCAACCAACATTTGCAGTTTAATGTTAAGCTACTCACTACACATACTTTGTTTATTGACAACATCTAATTACTTGATACTTTAGAAACATATCATGCAATTTATTGCTTTCATCCTGTTTTTGTTTTTTTTTTTATGCTGCTACATCTATTTGGAATATCTTTCTTCTTTCTTAAAAATTCTTATTGACGTTTTGAAATCCACCTTAAATATTGTATTAGTCAGCCCTACATTAAGAAACAAACTCAGTGGTTTGCAACAACTAGAATTTATTCTAATGTTCACAGACCTTCAGTTTGACTGTAGTTTGAGTACTCCAGACTGAGCTTGTTTGTGACTCTGCTTCATACACTAGCCAGCTAGGCTTGGTTCTAGACTGCCAGTTTTACCTGGAGCTCCTGCTGAAGTGACAGCAGCTCTTCTGGGTATATTCATCTGGAATGGAAGGGCAACTCCAAATTCACAAACAAGTTTTAAGTTTCTGTTAGTCTTGTGTCCAATGACATCTGCTCTTCTAAAGCAAGTGACGTGACCAAGGCCAATGTTAAGGGATAATGGTTCTACTTGAACCATCATGAAGCATGTCAAAGTGTGGATATATCACTATATCACAGTGAAGTCAGCTTGAATACAGTTGTTTAATCTAATGCAAATGTAAAGCTTTCTTCATCCTCATAGACAAAGTTAGCCATCCCCTCTTCAGTGTTCTTTGAATACATTTCATAATGCTTACCTCATTGAATTGTTCTTATTTAATTATGTTTATCTTTCCCAAATGTGTGGCAAATTGTAAAGAATCCTCTAATATTTATTTTTGTGAATATATCACACCATACTTTGCTCATAATAGAAGATCAATAAATATTTGTTTGAACAGAGGAATGAATGATCTGCATCTCAAGCTCTCACTTATGAATCCTTTCTACAAAGTCCTTCTGTTGGTTTCAAACAGATTTCACTCTTTCTAGGCAATACAAAATAAATCAAATGTGAAAATATCTTATTATAATAATTTTCTCTTTATTCAGTAGGTCTCTGATCTCACAAGAACAATTAAGTTCACAGAGTCTGGGATCATTTCAGGTGGGACTAGTGACATTGTTTCTCAAGCCCATGCTTAAGTATTTTAACTGAGGAATAAGTTATTTTACTGCATTAGTCCACTAGCTGTGTGGTTCTGGTTATAAGTATTGTGGTCTGAGAGATTAATATTTAGTCATACGCTTCATGTCTGAGCTCATAAAATGTAATATTCACTGGTTGGTTTTAAGCCAACAAGAAATGCTAGCATGAAATGAGAATCTCCTTTCTATGGCAATTTAAAGCAAATTAACAGTGACACTAATGCCGTCTTGCTTGGCAAAACACTTCTTCATCCTTTTTGTCAACAGCTTTCTAAGGTTTTGAAGTTTAAACTGATTTTGGGTCTTTTATATGGAGACGGAGGTGGATAAACACATTTTCATCGTTATATATTTCAGCTTTAGTGAAAGAATAAATGGAACATTTACATTTTATTTAAAAGCCCAACTTTTACAAAATTGTCAATGAAAAATGACAGGATATATATTATATTTATATTAAAGCTAGAACTCTTTACCTCCAATAAAGCAAGAAAGTCAATTTAAAATGGAAACTAGCTTCTAATCCCTTTGGAGGAAGAAGTTTGGAACAAAAGACTCCAATTCATGATTTTCTAACAAGATTGGAAGAAGCTAAAAAGCAAAGCAGCTGCTATATTAATTAATCAGATGTTGAGAATTACTGTTACAATATGGGTTTGATGAAAGCACGACTAATATAATTTTAAGGTATCAAGTGTTCTTAATTCATGTTTTGCTTAAACAAGCAAGGTGTTTATATTCTTAATAAGATTTGCTTCTTTTACCCTATACTGGTCTCTTTATTATTTCTTTGTCATGCATATTACAGCCCAACTATGCTGTATTCATCCTAAAGCACAACCATATTGAATCATTGGCTGGCTCTAAAACATATCTTCGTGACTTTGCAAATAAGAGGTTTTGTCTTGTTTTGTTTTGTTTTGCTTGCAAACCCATTCTTCATTCCTGCACTAATGCTTCCAGCTACAGTTGCAACTTTTCTGCATAAATGTAGGCACTCTGCTTTCTGCTTTTGTTGGCCTTGATATGTTCCTTTATCACAGCACTTAGTGCAAGGCATTTGTAATAGCCTCTTTGCATACCTATCATCCCAAATAAACCATTTTAGTCCTTGTGCGTCATGCAATGTCTGGACCAGAGAAGCACTCAATAAATTGTTTTTAAATACATAGATTTATTAGAAAGACATAATACATTATTTCTACTATGAATTTCACACTGTTTAATGGTTGCCATGGCCTAAAAAGAAAAGCCTGTGATGTCAGCCAGCTGTTGTTTGCCCTAATTCACTCCCAGTGCTTTTCAAAATGGTGAATTTTCTCTATCATATTTACTAATCTTAAAAATAGGTTCTGTGCTGTAGCCTTTGCTTGTCTTAGTTAAGCATGGTGAGATTCTCTGTAATTACTGCTTGTAAAACACCGCAAGGTTCTCAGATGAATTAAAGTGTGAAATCTTATTACAGGCTATATATTGCTGGAGTAACAAACAGGCATGGCAAATTACCCCATTTCCTCGTCTCTATTGCTTTTAAGGAACAACACAATTCATAATTATCCACAAGTATTGATTCAATTGTCTCCTGCTATCTTGACTGCCAGATTAGCAATCCTCCCTGCACTTGGTTGGTTTGAGGGTATGTAGAAAAGTTTCTTTTTCCAAACGATGGGGTTTTTTTTGGCAGCTTCAGATGTTCACGTCTGTAGAAAAAGCATTCTGCATAAGCACAATGAAATTATTATGCCCACCAGGGACAGAATAATTTAAAATTATACAGAATTTCTCTAATTGCCATCAGTGAGTAGTTGCATGTTCACAGCAGCAATAGATATTTTAGGCTGCCTCCTCACCTCTAAAGGGAGGGGGTCTAGTAATTTTTGCTTGCAGTAAGCAATTTGCCATATTAAAACTATAAGCCATCTATACACCCTACAAGATAGCAATGGAGAGATTAGTTCTGAACTGAATTTTGCTATTAAACTGAATTGCGGGGTTGGGTGGATATAGAAGTGTCTAGCAAATCAGCTTGGCCGTGCATGCCAACCAACTCAAATGCTGACGCTGTGGCTATATAAAGATTTAGTTTCAAGCTGTGGGGGAGAAAAAAGGAAACACTTAAAACCCAGGAATCGTGGATAAATTAATTTAGTAATTACGGTATAGCACAGCAAGCTTGTAGTGATTAATAGTCATAACGGCTTTTGTTTCCCTTTGTGCAAATAACCACCTCTGTCAACAAATCTGGTAACAACCATTTTCTTAAAGAGTAAAGTTTCTTGAATTTCTTCTGCTTTATTTTCTGACTCCCAGTAGTCATAATTAATATAATAAAACCCCCATTAGAAACTCATTAGTGTAAATGCAAAAAAGGTCTTGCATTGTGAATGCCCCTACCAGGCCCTTAATCATTTGAAATGTCACGCTGCATTAAGTATAACATTGATTACCTACGATAAAAACACGCAATACAAAAAATATTAAAGTGGTATTTTCAAGCTGTTATCTAGAGCAGAAGGGCTTTAAAATGAATTTCTTCCCAGAGGTTTGAACATTTTGGAGGCTAAAGACTTCATTAATTTATCAGTAAAAGCCTTGAGTCCCAAAATAACCTTTTGGCTTTTTCCTATTTTTTTAGTTGTGTCCCTCAACCCTCACTCGTTCACTCTTCTTTCCTTTTTAAAAGTTTTTCTCGTAAGTGATAGACGTTTGGAGGAACCTTTTGACAACATACTAAACATACTAAAGTAGTTTAATCTTGAAGTTGTATTTAAACATCTTAATATTCTTTTCTTGAGGGATGGGGATGGTGTGTCTTCAGAAATGGGAGAAGTGAAAATTTGATGGTTATAGTTCTTCCAGAATGAGGCTTTGCTGAGTATGATGGAATGATAAATACTCGGCACTAAACCAAGAACTTACAATCCTAAAGCCTATTAGAATTTATGCAGCATTGCCTTCTACATTATCTGATTGACCACTTGTAAGGTAAATCACAACATTGATCATTTTTTAACTAACTTTTCTTAAGGCCATTGAAAGTTATCTAATTTGTCTGGAAAAAAATGGTTAGAATCTTCAAAATAGGTCAAAAAAAAGAAAAAAGAAAAAAGAAAAAAAAGAGAGATGGAAAAAAATAATTACCAAGTCTCTTGTATTGTTCATCCTTCTAGGTTATAGCCACAGTTTCTTGCATTGGAGATAATCTGCAACTCTATAAATGGCAGAAAACTGAAAGTAATGCAAATAATTCTGGTACATAGAAATGTAATTAGTTGTGTCTAGTGAAAGGCAACTGATGATTGCCCTGTGGACAGATCCACTGTAATTCTGTTTGTAAATTCATTTCAACATTCCTTATATGCCTATGTGTATGTGGTACTCTGAATTCTCCTTCCAACACTTGACTAATGAACTCATTAATGAATTAATTGAAATGTTTGATACTAGTTCATTTTATATGTATAAGAGTCATGATTATACCTTTAAAACTATATTCATAGTGTAGAATACCTGTGAAACATCCTAATGAAATTCAAGGAAAAATTTAAATTTCGTCCTCTACCCTACCCTGGTCCCACATTTCTTTGCTTTTCGCCAGTGCATCTGCAAAAAGCTTCTGCCAGCCATAGATCTAATCCCCCATGACCCCACCCTCCCCTGTATTTTTATACCTATAGAAGTCATGAGACACCACATAACCCAAAGAATACTTAGAATATCATGGTGAGGCTGCTGTCAGGAATTTCAAGATTTGCTGTCAGGGATTTTAAGAGTCTGCCTCACCAAAGAGCCCTTTCTTGCCTTTCTACATCTTTTGTAATCAGAGTCGTATTTATGCTTTTTCAGGGCTCAGTGACTTTGACAGCAGTGATAACAGAATGCCGGAAGGTAGATTCAGATGACTTTCTGGTTGGCACTCCTTTTTACGTCCTTGGTTTTTATAAAATGTAAGTCTGTCATTTGACCTAGCATTATCTAAAATTCCTGCAGCTCTTCTGTTGCAGTCATAAAGGCAGGAGCAGAGAATGGAGAAAAACTCACTTCTTTCAAAAATGGAAAGAGACAATTTTCAAAGAATTATTGAGGGAAAGTAAAAATGCTAGGATGGGAGTCCTCAACTTCCTTTCAGGAAAAATTCCTAGATCGGCCTTTTGCACATAGAGGTAGAGGCATCCATCCTTTTGTACATAGAGGTCTTTGTAAAGAATAGGCAACTATTCTATGGCATAGGTAACATGCTTATGCTGAAGCTGCATCAGATATTGCTACACTGTAGGTCCTATACTAGGAACAAGGTGGCACCTCTATATCTGGCAGAGAAGAAACAATTCAAAGACGATATTGTTCCTAGTATTTATTTCACAACGATATTTGAATTTCATACTGGACTTTCAGAATGAAACTGTTAGATAGGTAGAAAAAAAAACTCTTCCCTGTTGTTGATTCTTGACTAAAGGCCAGAATGTGGACAGATTGCCCTGTGGACAGATCCACTATAATTCTGTTTTTAAATTCATTTCAGCATTCCTTATATGCCTTACATCACCTCTTCTTAGAGGTGAGTTACAAGCCACTGGTGAAGTTGGGCAACAGCTAAACATGAGAAAACCTAGTAAGACTCTCCATCCTAGAAACTTGCTACCTAAAACAAGGGCAGAATCTTATAATTTGTAAGCCAAGTGGTTGAGAGTTCTTGGAGCCACTGTGTTTATTTTACTTTTGTTATCCCTTTGTGTTTAGAAAATCTTTTGGAAGGTTCCAGCATGTATTAGCTGGACTAAGAGGAATCAAAAAGAGATTTGGTTTGGGTTCAATCAAAGTGTTAAAGGGATTGAAATAAACCCTGGGGCCAATGTGCAATGGCAGCAGGAGAGTGAAATAGAAAAACATCTCAAAGGCAAGAGAAAGTCGGGATGGTAGAGTAAATTCCTATTTGGTACTCATTTCTTCCTATAAAGATTTTCCCTTACTAATCAGAATATCTGAATTCATGGCATCATCCAAAAGACCACTAGGATGGCTAAATAGGGAGAGCTTTATTGGCAATATTGGTTTATAAGCAAGCAAGAGAAAATCTATAATGTGTACAGATGGTGCTCTCTCTTTGGAAAGGGGAGACACAGGCTGGATTTTATGCCTCACAGGGACCGTATTACACAATAAAGTCATACATGTTTAGCATGTTTGAAGGAAAAGCTGCACAAATTTATGAGGGGAGCCAAGCACATGTGCAATGGGTAAGAAACATGTATCATACCATATTCACTTTGGGGAGGGGGCGTGGCATTAAAATAAGGTGGAATTTACCTCTTAACATCATAAGGTAAACTATAGGACACAAAGAATTTGAACACAGCCTCTATAAGCTGACTGAAACTGACCTCAGATCTGTAGTAGTTTATGAGAAAAGAATGTTTGTAAGGCCAGTCCTCTGTCCATTCAGAGTTGCAGTGGTCTGGGTTGCAAATCAAAGTTAGGTGAGGTCTGATAGCTCCTATTATTAGAGAGTTGAGAGAAATAAGAATTCAGAAATTTGCCATACCAGATGATCCCTGAACACTTGACCCTCAGGTTACTTGGTTTCTTTATCCTTAGTGTTAAGTAGAGTCTCAGTTGAAAAAGGGGTATCTATTTTGGTCTCTCAGATCACAATTGTATTAAGAAAGTTCTTATTAACTTTAGCATCTCTACCACAGTAAAAAAGTGGGCATGGGTGGATAGAGAATTATGTAATGGTCTAGAATGTATACTATGTTTGTACCATAAAACATTTTTCTGAGGCGGGTGGATCACGAGGTCAGGAGATGGAGACCATCCTGGCTAACACGGTGAAACCCCGTCTCTATAAAAACAAACAAAAAATTAGCCGGGCTTGATGGTGGGCGCCTGTAGTCCCAGCTACTACGGAGGCTGAGGCAGGAGAATGGCGTGAACCCGGGAGGCGGAGTTTGCAGTGAGCCGAGATCACACCCCTGCACTCCAGCCTGGGTGACAGAGCGAGACTCCGTCTCAAAAACAAACAAACAAAAACATTTTTAAAATCAAGAAAAATTTGAAACATACATTTCTGCTCGCATTGAGCATTATTTATTTGCAACATTCATTATTAAGCATGAAGTCAGAGAACAGATAAATTAGCCATGGTGCTGTTCCTGGTCAGTAGATGTTAATGTTGCAACATAGATGAAATACTGCTGCAAGATATTGATGAAAATGTTGCTCTGTGAGAGGAAAGATGCATACAAAGTGAAAGTTGCTTCAATTTCTTTTGTTCCCCAACTCTAAGATTCTATGATAAGGAGTAGGTTGCACAGTAAATCTGGAAAACAAAGGACACAACTGAGAATATCCCTGAGTCACAGAGTTCACTGTGAGTGCTAAAAAATTTTACAAATGAAGCGTCTCACCAAGCCCTCGAAAAGTAGAGTTTGAAAGATATACCAACTTTTTAGCACCCCAAGCAAGAAGGAAATTCAGAAGTTTGTAATGTAGTAGTCCAGAAATGTCCAGCTTTTATGTGCCTTCTACCAATTTATTGCTTTTATTTATTTCAGTATGTTACATTACTCTAAGCAAAAGATTTGAACAAACTTTCTAATTTTGTCCAGCTTTCTAATTGTGTAATTTATTTATGATATTTAGGATAATAAAAATGTATTTAGGATAATAAGTTCGCTCCTTTTTATTCCATTATGGATGGACATATTATTTATAAGAAAAAAGTAAAATAATTAATTAAGCATATTTATAAAGACTATTATTAGATAATAACCATTACTATTTTAATATTCCTATTCTAAATATTGATGGGAATGGTTTTGAAGCGGTAAACTTTTAGTAAAAGTAGAACTCTAGAAGATAGTAGCATATTTTCCTGTTGTTTTTCAGCAGAATTTTAATTTGCACGAGTACAATTAAACTAGTTTTCTAGTTTGAGGATGGGGTTAGTAGAGGAAAAGGGACAGTGAAACCTTAATTCCTGGATATTAGGTACAATTACAGAATCAGAGAACGCAGGAATGGTAAAAAAAAAAAAAAAAAAAAAAAAAAAAAAAAAAGCTTTAGTGGCAGAAAGAAATAATTTAGACCTCAGCTTAATTGTTTATTAGCCATGAAATTGCATTCAATTTCTCTGAGCTTCAGTTTAATTCTCTGCAATATGGGCACAATAATAATTGCATCATATAGTCATTATAAAGCTTACTTGAAATTTTCTATAAACTAGAGTTCTTGGAAGTGCCATAAAAATGCTAGTTCCCCTCTATTGGGCTGATTGAAGAGATTTATTGAATTTATTAAAGATTTATTAAACTTTGTGGAGGTGGTTTCTTTCAAGGTGGAGAAAAATGAAGTTTAGAAGAGAGGAATACGTTTCCATACAATATTTCAGACAATCACAGAATGTTAGAACTAAAATAGTTCCTGGAAAAAGTCTCCAGAGATTTTATGCCTTTCTTTTGCCCAATAGATTCATTTTTAAAAAACGAAATCTTTTTTGTTACATCTGCAGTTTATTCTCTATTTGGCCTCTCTCCTTGTCTTCCAGCCACTGTCCAAATCCAACCAGAGGCAGAAAGCAAGGAACACGAGGGTTATATCCCATAGGACTCAGCTCTCTAGGGGCAAAGCAGGGCTGGGAAGGTTGGAGAATGGATGGGAGAGGCCAAATAGAGAAGAGGGTAATGCATTCTCTGCCTTTCTCCCCTAGATCCTGTCCTGTTTGGGTGTGTCTTCCTGCAGCGCTAGTGCACTCCTACAGCTTCCTCTGAACTCCTCTACAGCTCCAGCTCTCATTTAGTTCTCACAAAGATAAAGCTGTTTCTTCCTTTATTTCTTTGTGGTTAAAGGTGGCAAAGGTTCCTGCTTGCTGTTGTTCTTCTCAGAGTGCCTATTCGGATCCTCCAATCTTGTCCTACCCCCTTGAAAAAGTATCTTTATGAAAGTCTCTTTTGATGCCTGTGGGAACTTAACTATTCATTTCCAGTGGTCACAGTAACACATTACCATCAACTTGATGGTTAAAACCGCAGAAATTTATTCTCCTGTAATTCTGGGGGCCAGAAGTCTGAAATCAATATATTGGCAGGACTATGGTGGGGCGGGGGGGGGGGGGGGGGGATCCATTCTTGCCTCTTCTCAGCCTCTAGTGGCTTCAGGTATACCTTGGTTTGTGCCTGCATCACTCCAGTCTCTGCCGTTGTCATCACAGGATGTTCTCCTCTGTGCTTTCCTCTCTTCTGTCTCCTATAAGGACGCTTGCCATTGAATTTAAGGTTCATTCGGGTAATCTAGGATGATCCCATCTCGAGGTCCTTAACTGAACCTGCAATGATATTTTTTTCTAAATAAGGTAATATTTGCAGTTTTTAAAACATACAGGTGTATTTATTGGGAAGTTCCCTTCACCCCACTACACTGACCCACACAAGTTCTTAATACTTAAAACACATCATAAAAGTGCTCTCCTGTAAGGGCGGGTTCTTGAACCACACCAGCTGGGCTTCCCCTCATCTATGTTATGCATGAGGAAATAGAAGCCTAGAGATCAGAAGTTATTTTCCCAATATCACAGACAGTTAGTCGTACTCCTAGGCATGGCTTTCCCTGTGAAACTTTCTCATTCCTGATATTTGAGTAGCTGGGAAGGTAATCCTGTGGTCAGTATCATTTACTGTGCTCGTAGGACAATTAGGTATTCCTGGCAGGGTTAATGTGTGCCTTCCACGTGTTTTCCGTTTAGCTAGGTAAAATATTATGATTAATGCTTCTTACTCTCATGATTTTTTAAAAGCTACAACGAAGGTAAAGAAACATCAAAGATATTCTTGAGCCGAATTACTGTCAAATTTAGAGTACTAATCACATTAGTTTCCCCTCCCAGTTCTGTAAATTAAGGAAAATTGAAGTAAAGAATGTCAAAGCAACTTCGAAATTTCTTTTGGCAATAGACAACAGGGCTTCTAAAGCTATATGAAAAGAATACCCTGTAGTTGTGTAATGAAGTGATTCTTAACATATGGTGTTTGCTATTTCCAGTGGGATTTCCAAAACTTAAAATCAGAGAAAGCAGCACTTTTTTAGACTGTCAGGTTGGCTCAGGTATGAAAAAGAACTGTTTCCGCATCTGGTATAATATATCTGAAATAGGGAGGTGAGGGGGCGGTGGAAAATTCTTATTAGTCTCTCTTTAGTTTGGATCCCAGCAGTGTCACTTATGCTTTATGTATTCCAACATGTTTGAATCAACTTTCTGGATCGTGGTCTACTAATCTGGATGAAATCAAATACCACAGGGAATTGTCAAATAGTTTGAACTATACTCCTAGGAGTTCATATCCTTTTTAATATGTTTAAAAATATACCACGCTTGCCTCTCTCGATCTTCAGTGGTCTGTTTGGTTTTTTTTTTTTTTTTTTTTTAATTTATTTATTATTATTATACTGTAAGTTGTAGGGTACATGTGCATAACGTGCAGGTTTGTTACATATGTATACTTGTGCCTTGTTGGTGTGCTGCACCCATCAACTCGTCATTTACATCAGGTATAACTCCCAATGCAATCCCTCCCCCCGCCCCCCTCCCCATGATAGGCCCCGGTGTGTGATGTTCCCCTTCCCGAGTCCAAGTGATCTCATTGTTCAGTTCCCACCTATGAGTGAGAACATGCGGTGTTTGGTTTTCTGTTCTTGTGATAGTTTGCTAAGAATGATGGATTCCAGCTGCATCCATGTCCCTACAAAGGACACAAACTCATCCTTTTTTATGGCTGCATAGTATTCCATGGTGTATATATGCCACATTTTCTTAATCCAATCTGTCACTGATGGACATTTGGGTTGATTCCAAGTCTTTGCTATTGTGAATAGTGCTGCAATAAACATACGTGTGCATGTGTCTTTATAGCAGCATAATTTATAATCCTTTGGGTATATACCCAGTAATGGGATGGCTGGGTCATATGGTACATCTAGTTCTAGATCCTTGAGGAATCGCCATACTGTTTTCCATAATGGTTGAACTAGTTTACAATCCCACCAACAGTGTAAAAGTGTTCCTATTTCTCCACATCCTCTCCAGCACCTGTTGTTTCCTGACTTTTGAATGATCGCCATTCTAACTGGTGTGAGATGGTATCTCATTGTGGTTTTGATTTGCATTTCTCTGATGGCCAGTGATGATGAGCATTTTTTCATGTGTTTGTTGGCTGTATGAATGTCTTCTTTTGAGAAATGTCTATTCATATCCTTTGCCCACTTTTTGATGGGGTTGTTTGTTTTTTTCTTGTAAATTTGTTTGAGTTCTTTGTAGGTTCTGGATATTAGCCCTTTGTCAGATGAGTAGATTGCAAAAATTTTCTCCCATTCTGTAGGTTGCCTGTTCACTCTGATGGTAGTTTCTTTTGCTGTGCAGAAGCTCTTTAGTTTAATGAGATCCCATTTGTCAATTTTGGCTTTTGCTGCCGTTGCTTTTGGTGTTTTAGACATGAAGTCTTTGCCCATGCCTATGTCCTGAATGGTACTACCTAGATTTTCCTCTAGGATTTTTATGGTATTAGGTCTAACATTTAAGTCTCTAATCCATCTTGAATTAATTTTCGTATAAGGAGTAAGGAAAGGATCCAGTTTCAGCTTTCTACTTATGGCTAGCCAATTTTCCCAGCACCATTTATTAAATAGGGAATCCTTTCCCCATTTCTTGTTTCTCTCAGGTTTGTCAAAGATCAGATGGCGGTAGATGTGTGGTATTATTTCTGAGCACTCTGTTCTGTTCCATTGGTCTATATCTCTGTTTTGGTACCAGTACCATGCTGTTTTGGTTACTGTAGCCTTGTAGTATAGTTTGAAGTCAGGTAGCGTGATGCCTCCAGCTTTGTTCTTTTGACTTAGGATTGTCTTGGAGATGCGGGCTCTTTTTTGGTTCCATATGAACTTTAAAGCAGTTTTTTCCAATTCTGTGAAGAAACTCATTGGTAGCTTGATGGGGATGGCATTGAATCTATAAATTACCTTGCCTCTCTCGATCTTCAGTGGTCTGTTTGGTTTTTTTTTTTTTTTTTTAATGTGCTTTGGCTCAACTGCATGTTCTATCAGGCAGTGCAGATGGAAGCTCCTTAGTTAAAATATTCAGGAGAGAAAAGAGAATTAAGCCCACAATAGTATTTTTTTAAGCAGGCAGGACAATGCTAAGAATAAAATTGCTTTGTATTTTTGCTTCTGGTAATTTCATTTGGGGCTTGTGGGGAAAATGCTAACGTTGATTGAATGTATTGGCTATTGTGTTTTTAAGGCACCTCCCCTTCATTTATTCATTTCACAAAATGAATTGTGAAATTCAATGATTGAGAGTCTGCTGTATACCAAACCATGTTCTGGGTTCTGGAGTTACTGTGGTAAGCCAGAGAGCTAGAATCCTTGCTGTCTTATAAATTACTTTCTAAAAATAATAAAAATAAAATACACAAGTAAATAATTAAGAGAGAGGAAAATCAACAGGTTATGTTATAAAGCAAAACAGGTTAGCAGGTTATTTGTGCCTGGGTGGTATGACTTAGGGTATACCAAGTCGTACCTTGAAAATAGGAACTTGAAATTAGGTGGAGCAGGCTGGGCAAAGAGGTCAGGCTCCCAGTGCATGATGCTGCTTCTCTTTCACCTCATTCAGCCTGAAGACCAAATCTTAATCTTCCCTCATCCACCATTTTTCTCTGGGACCTGACAGGGTGTTGGAATAAAAGGCTGCATGACAGGTATCATATTTCATAAGTGGAGAAAATCGTATTCTTTTATCCTATCTTCTTTTTTTCCCCACTAGATCTTAGGAGTGTATGAAGTAGCATTAAAGCTTGACTTTGTTTCATCCATAGGTTGTGTCCTGTGGGCAAATGAGTTATACACGTTTACATACCTCTTTGCCTAGGCAGATTTTTTTTTATCATTGAAATTCGAAAATAGAAAGTTTTAACAGGACTAACATACGCATGCATCCTAAGAGGAACCAACCTAAAACAATTATAACTTTTGAACTGATGCGGTCAGCCTGGTCCTGTAAATGTGCATCGCCACACTGATGAATGTTCTTTATTTAATTAAAATATATTGATCATGGCACATTTGTCTTTCTCAGAGTGGCCATGCATGATCTTTCAAGGAATTATTGTTTATTGGTTTGAGAAACGAATGGGCAGCTTTAAAAGAATATGTAAGCTTTTACATTTATTTTCTGTCTCCTAAGTAGTTACATATTGCTCTTAGTTAAAATATGCTGCCTTACCTGCTTAAAGCTTCCCTTGGAAGATATGTAGGTTGTAATAAACACTAATTAGTTTGTGCGACCATTCAGCAAACTGCTTTGGAAGAATCCAGTGATTTGCTTACAAATATCAGCTCTTTAATGGAATGTCTGATGTGAAGTGATTACACATTTATAAAGGATGTAGACTTAATCCAAAGTTATTAAGTCTCTTGTGATCAATTCACCAGATGCCACAGGAAAACAATTTAAGGGGAAGCTGTCTAAAATTAATACGTTAGCAGAGGTCACACTTACTGGAATTTGCAATTGCGCTCAGGGGTATAGTTCATTCTTTAAGTGGAAATTGACTAATAAGAAGGAAATTATAATTCGCTTTTAGAGATAATTCTAAAAAAATGCATGCCTAACTTATTTTCTGAACAAATTAGCATCCTGTTTGAATGTTTAAATATCAAATGAAACATCTTCCAATTGCAACATATAAGCCGTACAGAGAAAACAGTATTTTAGGGCATATTGAACACACATAGAAAGCTGTAAAAAGCCCACACTCTTAAGTCATGACCAATTCTTAGGGTCTGCCCCAAAACACTATCTGAGAAATATCCCAAAGATTTGAGATGTCTTTGTTCAGAAAGTGTAAACTATAAACTGTGATGAGGGCTATGAAAAGTTATCCACAATGCTGTTAGAACAGATGATACAGAGATCTGAGAGGTCATAAAGATAGCCCTGAGGAAGTGACATTGATTTGAGAGATGAAGCATCTCAATATTCCTGTCAAGTAGCTCTCCATCTTATGCTAATGTATCATGTACTGTTTCCTTGCTACCCCAAAACCATGTAGAATCTCTTCTCCCTTGTTGTCTGTCTTGCAGTGTGGGTTGGCCATACATCTCAGACCTGGCCTATGAGAAAAGAACAGAAATCTGGAAAGATTTGCTTTTTAAATCGAAAAGAAAGAGAGATATAACTGGCAAAGCCCTTCTTCTTCTATCTTCCTAGTTTTCACATGGCAACTAGGTTAGCTATCTTGGTGTCCCGAGGCAACATGTAAGAAAAATTGGCCAAGGTTATCACAGAGATATCAGCTAGAAAGTCATCAATCCACTGAAACAGCAGCCAGAACTGCTTACTTCCAAACTCCACATTGTTGATACTTATGTTCCTATTTATTTAAGCCCCAGTATTGGGTTTTCTGTTATTTGCAGCCAAAAGCATCTCTAAATGTTACAATTACAAACCCCGTATAAGTAACTATGTGATCAACTCTAACAATCCAATGCAATTGTAGACTGCAATGGTAGAAATAGAAACATCTAGCTGGCAGATATTAACATGCTAATAGTTACTCACTAGTGTCCAACTCATCATTGCAGAGAGGTAAAAAGCCAATAGAATGTGAAGTTTGGGGGAAGGAAGTACAGGAATCGAAAGGTAATTGTATGTCGCAGTCAGCTGAGCTTTAGGATGTTTATTTCCTGTATAATATTTTTAGAGTGAGATTTTCTTATGAATTATATTTTAGATTTACAAAGTGTATATTTTAAATTACAAAACAAAAATTTATATTTTATCCCTCTAAATTTTGGGCATGCTGAGGCATTACAGTATTTCTTTTTTGTTTGTTTGACTTTTTGTTTGTTTGAATTTTTGTTTGTTTTGTGAAACAGATTTTGATCTGTCACCCAGCTAGAATGCAGTGATGTGAACATAGCTTACTGCGGCCTTGTCCTCTTAGGGGAAAGTGATCCTCCTGCCTCAGCCTCCCATGTAGCTGGCACTATAGGTGTGCCACACCACAACCAGCTATTTTTAAAAAATTTTTGCAGGGACAAGGTCTCACTTTGTTGCCCAGGCTGGTCTCAAACTCCTGAGCTCAAGCAGTTCTCTCACTTTGGTCTCCCAAAGGGCTAGAATTACAGGTGTGAGCTGGCCCCATTACAGTATTTCTGAGGTCAGGTCCATCTGGATTGGACTTCTTATTTCATCATTAGTTGTGTAACCTAGAATAAATTATTTAACCTCTTTGAAGCTTAAGCATTCTCATTTGTGCAACAAGAAGATTAAGGGTATCTTATGCTGACCATCATTGTGAGGATTACTTGAGATTTATTCAGCAGAGTGTCTACCACACTGTAAATGCTCAAGTGGTGTTTGCTGCGGTGAAGTGGATGCTGCCATTGACTGGCAGCTGCTCTGATACCATACAGGTGATAATGTTGTGATGCCCTTGTTTATTCTGTGGTCAATGTTGGTAACTGCCACTAACTATTCTTATATGTCTGTTTTTCTAGATTCCTGACTTTTTTAGGGGAAAGAAGTCAATGTCCAAGGCGTCAGGCTATGAAAAGGGTTAGAAGACTCAAAGTAGTCAGCCATGTATTATCTGTATTCTATTTGACTCCTTTTCCTAATAATTGTTTCAGTGTTTATTAATCTTTCTTCATAATGTTTTCTCTTTCAAATTCCTTAACTCTCTTTACTGAATACACATTATGCAAATCCATCTTTTAGACATTCTGGGGAATAAATATGCGAAAGATATGGTCTTTGATTCCCAGAGCTTACAGGTTACTAAGAAACAGAAGATAGTTAGAATAATAAGTCTAGTATAAATAAGGATAAACACTATCTGCTTGATCCTAAGAAAGTGCTGTAGGAAGTCAGATAAAAGGGAGAATTATACAATAGGGCTGATCCTGGAGAACTTCACAGAGAAGGTACATTGCAATAGAATCATGTACAGTGATTAGGGTTTTAATAGTCAGACATAGAATTGGGGAAAAGAATGTTGCTGGCAGAATAAAGGAAGGAATTGGAGGAGTGGAATAAAGAGAGAAAAAAATCAATGCAATCTTGGGAATTAATATTTTCACTTGAGACTTCCTAAACATTTATTTGGCATGTGGAGGAGAGAAGACATGTGTCCCTCCACTAAAGACAGTTGTGATTTTCAAGTGAACAAGTGAACCTTTCAAAGAGCTTGCCATATATGTATTTACCTCTTTTCCTAGTCAGTTGTTTTTCCTCATTGCAGTTTGCCACTGTAAAGCCAGAGAAAGTTGATGAGACCATTTAGCTTGTCAAAAATCTCTCTGAAAAGTAGACATTAAAAACACATCTGCAGAAAATGCAGATGGAAAGAGTGCAATTAAAGCAAATGAGTGTAAGATGAATCCTTTACATTTTGAGGGAGGAAGACTCTGATATTGATCTTGGTTTTATCTCAATGTGATTTACAGATTTAACTTCTGAGGCTTTAAAAAGGAAAGTAAAATTAATAATTTTGTACTATGTATTTTTACTTTTTTTTTTCTGGGAATATAATCTCCTTTGGAGGTGGGGAGGAGTGATACATATGGGAATCTTTAAAACTGTCTTGAAGGAGGTGCTAGCTGAACAAAATTTTGAATGTTTTTCAGACAGTGGAGATTTTGAGAGTGCATTGAATGGACCTAATCAAATTTAACAAGGAGCTAAATGGCAACCCCTGTTTAGGAAAACATAAGCAGTTCAGAGCTGAGAAAAAAAAATAAATAAGGGGATAAATCAACAGCAACTGAGGCTAAAGAGGAAGGTAAAAGCCTCAAGAACAAATGGTCAGCATTTTTTTCCTTTTGTTTTTAGTCGATACTTAATAATGGTATGTATTTGGGGGACACAGAGTGGTATTTTGATATGTGTATACAACGTATAATGATCAAATCATGGCACTTATCATATTCCTCACCTTGAACATTTATCATTTAAAAAAATTCAACCATGATCATGCTTAACTTTTGTTATTTTTCTTTTTTATTAACTTTTATTTTAGGTTTGGGGGTACAGATGTTGGTTTGTTACATAGGTAAACATGTATCATGGGGCTTTGTTGTACATGTTATTTCATCACCCAGTTATTAAGCTCAGTAGCCAGTAGTTATCTTTTCTGCTCCTCTCCCACCTCCCACCCTCCCCACTCAAGTAGACCCCAGTGTCTGTTGTTTCCTTCTTTGTACACATAAGCTTTTATCATTTAACTCCCACTTATAAGTGGGAACATGTGGTATTTAGTTTTCTGTTCCTGCGTTAGTTTGCTAAGGATAATAGCCTCTAGCTCCATCCATGTTCCCACAAAAGACATGATCTTGTTCTTTTTTATGGCTTCATAGTATTCCATGGCGTATATGTACCACAATTTCTTTATCCAGTCTGTCGTTGATGGACATTAGGTTGGTCCCATGTCTTTGCTATTGTGACTAGTGCTGCAATGAACATTCACTAGCATGTGTCTTTATGGTAGAATGATTTATATTCTTCTGGGTATATACCCAGTAATGGAATTCCTGGGTTGAATTCTAGTTCTGCTTTTAGGTATTTGAGGAATTGCCATACTGCATTCCACAGTGATTGAACTAATTTACACTCCCTCCAACAGCATACCAGCATTCTTTTTTCTTCACAACCTCACCAGCATCTGTTGTTTTCTTTCTTTTGAGAAGGAGTTTCACTCTGTAGCTTAGGCTGGAGTGCAGTGGTGCAATCACGTGCACCTGTAATCCCAGCTACTCAGCAGGTTGAGGCAAGAGAATCACTTGAACCCATGAAGCAGAGGTTGCAGTGAGCCAAGATCACGCCACTGCACTCCAGCACTCCAGCCTGGGCAACAGAGAGAGACTCTATCTCAAAATAAAAAACAAACAAACAAAAAAACCAAAGACTTTCTCTTATCTTTCCAAAATAAATTGTTGCTTTATATGTTAACTTACAAATAGGTAGGCATAGTTTATTGCATTGCTTTATTTCTTAAGCAATCACCTTTACGAAAAAATCTACTGTTGAAGAAAAATATTAAAAAGGCCTTTTAAGTTGGAACTTTAATGACCAAATACAATTTCATAGCAAAAAGAAAAAGAAGAAGAAAAAATATTAAATGGTAACTTTACCTTGGAGAATGCAACTAAGAGATATCCTAAAAGGTAAATATTAATATATTTAAACTTATATTTAATGAAAGTAAATTTAATTACAATTATTAGACTAAACTAAAATGCTTATATTTTGGTGTTTAAAAATATATCACAGCAAAATGTGATGTTTTTACAACAAATTCATATATAATACAACAAAATTATGAATACTGCAACAATTGTTTTTACTAATTTTTCTCTAAGGCATTTCTTTTATCTTTAGTTATTTCACTTTTATTTCTTTTGCAAGTGCCTGTTTTATGAAAACTATCATTGAATTTCTCTTTGTGAACCATTATCTGGTCTAACTTTCCAGAATTTTATTTATTAAAGATTTTGCAGGTTACTCCAGCAGTTATTCATTCCTTCAATTTATTTAATGAAACCAGTATTTTGACATGTATATTTTATTTGGGTGTTATTTGATATTGTATATGCAATATCCAGCAATCAACAAGGGACCTTCCAGAGAGATATGGAATGAATTAGTGGGAATAGACACTAGAATAAGGGTGGAATATTTGAATGGAACTAAGGGACAATTAAGTGACCAATTAATGTGAAAGTATTTTCATGTTACAAAACTTTGTTTACCTACAAAATAGGGAGATTACTTGACCATGTGGTAGCTTTGAGTATTTTAGAAAATGGTGCCCATTCTAGGTAAACAAAACCCTCAAATTTGCATGTCTTAGATTCACTCGTTGGCAGGGTTCTCTTGTGCAGAATCATAATCTGTCAGTCACACATGGTGGCCAAGCTATTGAATATGACCCCAAAATTTTACTGTATAGTAATAAGTACAAATTATAAATAACTGGACAATTCAGTTAATAAACATAATAATGACAATACCAATAGCAACATTTGTCAATTCATTGGGGAATATTTGCAAAGCAGTTTATTTCAAATAGACAAAATTCTTAACTAACTAAATGTCACTTGAATTTCATTACTAGTGCAGGTCGTCCCAACAGCTAAGTTCTTTGCTTTGTTGACAAAGAGAAGACTTATGCCTGTCTTTATGCATATAAGTAAATAAGGCTGTGTGCCTTCTCTTCCATCTAAAACACCTTCTCTTTTCTATCCATCCTCAAATTTCTGTCTTTATCAAGGCAAGGCAAATAGATTCATCTCTAGTATGAGCCTCTGCTCATTCCCTGTTGTGAATTTCTCTTCAATCAACTTAATGCTGTTTCTAGATTAGAGGTTTATTAAAACCGTTATCACAATTAAAACACTTATCACAATTCTGCCTTGTATTAAACATACAAGTGTATGTCACCCTTCCATACAGAGGGTAATAATAATGGTGTACTTATCTTAACAATTTTCTATATCTTTTCTACTTCTTACTATTAGACAAGTTAAATTAATACTAAATACACAAAGAAGTTAAAAAAAGATGGAAGTCAAATGGACTGATAAGAGATTTAAATTTTTGCATTCAAATTATTTTATCTTGAATAGATAATACTTGACCATGGCAGAATGTTTGAAGTGAAATGCATAAATTTTGTCTCCTGACTCATACAATTCTCCTTCCAAGGGACAGTAGTATTACTGCAACTCATGCATTGTTCCAGAAATTATCTTTGTCTGTCTATCTATCTATCTATCTATCTATCTATCTATGCCACCTTTTTAAAACGCTTATTGTAGTAGCATATTACAAACCTTGCTGTGTATTTGCTATACTCTATTACAATATACCTTAGGCATCTTTCCATAGCACTATCCAGATACTTCCTCATTCTTCTTTAAACCAATAGTATACTGAAAGGCCTTTAAGATATTCTAAATCACTTGTTATTATAAAAAGTGTTGCAATTAATAACCTTTTAGATATATTGTCCTACACATGTACTAGTGTATCTGTAAGATCCCAAGAAATAAATTTTCTGGGTTCTGTAACTGTTTATCACTCCATAACCCTTTAGTGGAAGAAAGTGCCTACTTCTCACTTCTCCTCAATCTAGTACATTATCTTTTTTATTTTTTGCCATTCTCAAAGCTGAAAAATGGTATCTCAATATTCTTTTTATTTACATGAAGAGTGAAACTGAGCATCTTTCCATATTTTTCAGAACAATTTATAGTTTCTTTCCTCTTAACTTTCTGTTTAGATTATCTGCCCATTTACGTGTTGAGCTATTGGTCTTTTCAAACAGTCTTATAAGAGCAATCTTTATATGTTAAAAAAATCAATTATCTCTAAGTTTCAGATGTTTTATTCCTCAGCTTTAATTTGCGTATGTGCTGTTCATAACAAATTTTTCCATGTCAAAATTTATGTTGTATATAGCTAGTTTATTGACATCAAAAACAACTTAAATAATTTTTCTCCTTTGGCCATGAATAGCATGTAAGAAATACACACGAATTACAAATGCAAGAGATTTGAATTAGATATAAAGAAGCTTTAAGAAAAGAAACTATCATTTGAGCTGATTTTGTACAATGTTTACTGAGTATCTTTCTCCAGAGAGATGTTAGATTATGGGTAAAATAATGGTCGTAGTCCTTGAGTAGCTCTTGCCTGAAATCAGCTAGATTAGGTAACGTTTTGAGACCATCTTTGGCACTATGGATATAAATGTTATTCAAATAAGTTGCTATACATATTGAAGAATATATAGTATCCTCCCAAAGTTCCACAGGGATCATTCAGGCTATTTTTTCCCCTGTACCAACAGGGAAAAGGGGAATAAAAGATGAATAACTTGTCACTTCTATCACAGTGAATAAATGGGACACTGGGGCCAGGATCCCCCGCCAAAATGGCTACAATGCCAATGTCATCAGCAATGTCTTGGCTGTTTTTCCCCCATACAGAGTGCTTTCTCCCAAACTGAAACCAGCACTAAACTAAGCTATGGTGAACTGAACAAAATTGCATTTGCCAAAGTCCAAATGATTGGAAACACTGTCCTCTTAAAATTTCATATGATTTGGCCTTTCACAACATTCAAATAAACAAACAATACATGCATAAATGAACTTGAATAGTGTGCTTTTGATATGAAGTTCTCTAAGCAACACATTAGTGTTTATACAGCATCAATCTGTCCCTTTGGACTAATTAGCTGACTTAAATAAAAAGGCATTTCTAAGAATATATTTGAATAGAAAATAAAAGGACAGATAAGAAAATTTAAATACTTCAGAGCTTCATTTACCTCTTGAAATACAAATCAAATCAATATGTTCAAAACCCCTAGGTTGAAAGTCTGGAGATGAACACACACAGATGTACATGCATGTATATAAGCTTGTCGATGTTCTTAAAATATCCATGAAAACTATAGACTTGATCTGAATTAGAACAAAGCCACTAACACTACTTTAGGATGGTAGGTATTTTTAAGGAGCAAACATTAAGACTTTGACATTTATTCTAAAGTCAGAAATGTCTCAGATAACTGGTGAGAGATAGACTCAGTATTGGTTTTATATCTAAGTCCTGGGCACTCCAAGAATATTGTCACACGGATTAAAGAAAGCCCTTATTTGTTATACAGAGTCTGTTTAACCATTAAGCATAATCAAGAATGCACAAGATGGCAGGGGTCGGGGGAAAGGGGGAATAAGGATTGCTAATGGGTACAAAACTATAGTTAGATAGAACAAATAAGGTCTAATATTTGATAGCACAATGAGGTGATTCCAGTCAACAATAATTAATTGCACATCTAAAAACAACTAAAAGAGTATAATTGGATTGTTTGTAACATGAAGAAAATATAAATGTTTGAGATGATTAATCCCCTATTTACCCTGATGCAATTATAATGCATTGTATGTCTGTATCAAAATATCTCATGTACCTCATAAATATATAAACCTACTATGTACCCACAAAAATTAAGAATATTTTTAAAGAGAATGCAAAAGACACTTTAGCTCTTGGTCAAGGCTACCAGATTCCTGGAAAATATTAAGTAAAAAATATGGACATAGGTAAGTTTAATGATTCAGTGGACAGAGGGAGAATGGCAGACATCATAATAGAATGAGCCATAACAGATGGTTGCTAAGAGAGGCTCTGGTAAAGAAATTGGAACAAGTATAATTGGAAGTTGACTGATGGAGAATAAATAATACGCAGGAGTTTTTTTTTGCTTGTTTGTTCTTAATTAGGAATTCTCTGTAAAGCACTAACCAAAAGAGGGTTTATTACCATGAATGTACACACTGGGAAAAGTCAGAGGAGTAGAGGATTAGTCAACGGTTATGATACACGTGCCTGTGAAAGCATAGAGGAAAGAAAGGGTCATGCAGTGTTACATTTCTGCTGTTCTTTCCTTATGGACAAACACCACCAATGTAATTTTCCAAATCCTAGTTTGGTTCCTCGATCCCTTTATAAGACATCTTTTTATTATGCTCTTGTGTTTTATTTTCTTGCAATCTTTAAAAATGTAGTCTCTTATGTCTTAGACTACGCATTTTATACAGATTTATCTTCC
Organism: Theropithecus gelada; assembly: GCF_003255815.1. Taxonomy (NCBI): domain Eukaryota; kingdom Metazoa; phylum Chordata; class Mammalia; order Primates; family Cercopithecidae; genus Theropithecus; species Theropithecus gelada. The sequence goes on from NC_037684.1 coordinate 19,495,992, forward strand.
TATTTGATGAAGACCAAATCTTCTTAATGAAACCATTTTATTTAAGAGAAAATGTTTTAATACTAATCTTACTAAAGAATATTCTCTTCCTCTGGTTATTAAGAATGAGGGATTTTCCTTCTACAGTAATTTTTCCACAAGCCTGATGTTGAATGTTTGCTTATTCATCATCAGATAAGAAGCAATCTCTTCAGACTTAATGGTCAAAATTTGAAAGTATACATGGATTAGTGTTTAATTTGTTAAATAATCAAGAGAATGTAAATAGAAATCACAGTAAAGTGTCATTAAACACCCATCATCTATCAAATTCACAAAAGTTTAAAAGCCTGATATTGCCAATGTTGATGGGAATATGGAATAATGGGAATTTTTTAATACTTCTGGTAGTGGTATAAATTAATACAATTATTTTTTAAGATAAATGTTATCTGATATTGTTGAGTATATATGATCAAATGTCTAGTAATTACACACAGATATAGATACGTTTATATTCCTGAGCATTGAGATGTAAGCAAAAGATTGTCTATAGTTATACTATTCATAATAGCCCCTGATTTGAAACGGTTCAATGATTCTTTAAGAGGGGAATATATAACTATATCAAAATATATTCATACAATAAAATATTTTACATCATTAAAATGAACACAGTACACTTACAAACCACATAGATAAATCATACAAATAATGTTGAAAGAAAGAAACAAGAAAAAAAAGTGCATTCACTATGATGTCACTAATGCAAAAGCTTGAACTTTTTAGAGATGCATACTTTGGTGATAAATCTCTGAAGAAAGTAAGGAAATGACCCATCAGAATGTCAGGATAACAGCTACTTCTGTGGGGATCAGGACTAGGAAATCTGAAGATGGGCAATATTCTCTTTCTTTATCTCAGTAATGGGAACATCAGTGTTTATCATTATTCATTAAACTGGCATTTATGTTTTATGAACTTTTCTATAAATGGAATATTAAAAATAAAGAGTATATAGATTTCTTTCTCTTTTTTTTTTCTTTCGAGATGGGTTGTCACTCTGCAGCTTAGACTGGAGTGCAGTGGTGTGATCATGACTCACTGCAGCCTCGATTTCCCCAGGCTCAGGTGATCCTCCCACCTCAGTTTTTGTATTTTTAGTAGAGATGGGGTCTCACCATGTCGCCCATGCTGGTCTCGAACTTCTGGGCTCAAGCAATCCACCCACCTCGGCCTCCCAAAGTGCTAGGATTACAGGCACAAGCCACTGCACCCAGCCAAGTACATATTTCTTTGGCCCCATTCATTGTCAACTAAGGAGACCTGACTGGATAGACAAGTCAAAAGAGAAAAAGCAATCAGCAAAGCAATAGATTGTAATTATTTGTCTACACATTTAGCTCTGCCACTGAACCTCACTAGACACTAACCTGGAGATTAGTCCAGAATTCATGTATTCAACCCCAGTGCCTAGTCCTGAACTTCATAATAACCACACTCAAAAATGTGTGTTGAAAGTATAGGTGGGTGAGTAAATGAGTTATGCAGAATCCACAGTCAGCTACTATGGTCCTTAGAGTGTGTGTGTGTGTGTGTGTGTGTGTGTGTGTGTGTGTGAGAGAGAGAGAGAGAGAGATGAGGTGAAGGTTTGTTGTCTTTGTGATGGGCCAATGAGATCTAGTTTCTTGTATAATAATAGCCAGGAAAGTAAAAGACTGCAATATTGTCAGCAAGCCCTACATAACATGTATCAGAAGTGTTTACATTGATCGATCATCGAGTTCTATTGTATACATGTTGAAATTGAATGGATGTTTATTTAGGTAAATAAGCACAACCAGAGACAAGTTAAAAATAAAAGCATCAGTTTACCTGTGGAGAAAGAGAATTTTGAGTTCATTTACAGAAGTCGGCAGTGGGGATGGGAAAAGAAGGAGGGACCTTAAGCTCAGCTGGGACAATTTCAGAATAATTGTCTGCTAAGAGGCTTATGTATCCCAAGTAGCTGGTTTTGGCCCCATGCAGAGGAGTGTTTAACACAGCCTTCCTTATGAGGGGAGGCAAAGTATGGTGGCAGTTGTTTTGATTTCACTGACTTCTGGACAGTATGTCCTACGATAATTGGTGTTATTTGCAAATAATATGAAGAACTCCGTATTAGACTTTGAAATATTCTTGAGTAATATTCAAAATAGTAATCACATTATTTCTCTTTTCCTTTTCTGAACATTTTTTCTCCTTTCTTCCTGAACAGTCGTATTCTTTTTTTTTTTTTTTTTTTTTTTTGTAGATGAAGTCTTACTCTATCACCCAGGTTGGAGAGCAGTGGTGCAACCTCGGCTCACAGCAGCCTCTACCTCCTGGGTTCAAGCAATTTTCCTGTCACAGCCTCCTGAGTAGCTGGGACTACAGGCCTGTGCCAGCACGCCCAGCTAATTTTGTATTTTTAGTAGGGATGGGGTTTCACCACGTTGGCCAGGCTGGTTTCGAACTCCTAGTCTCAGGTGATCCACCCATCTTGACCTCCCAAAGTGCTGGGATTACAGGCATGAGCCATTGCTCTCGGCCCCTGAACAACTGTATTCTAAAGTCAATAGGTGGAGCTGAATATGGTAGACATTCATTTTGAATATAGAGGAGTGCAGTGGCCCAGACCTGGGGGTAACCTGGGTATCTATACAGGAAAACTCCTGTCACAGGTGTCAGAACCTTGGTAGAGTGAGAAGTGCATTCCTTCAGGGGGCAACATGGCATGGGGGATCAGAGTGCAAATAGGTAAAGAAGGCAGTCCTTTGAACTTTTCACCAAGCAGGGTGAGGAGAGAGTCCATGTGGGAGGATACCCAAGTGCGTTACGTCAGAGACTGAGCAGCTTGAAGAGGGTGTCCATATCAAGTTATGAGATTGACAGACATACTAAAAAATAACTGACTCATCTATTAAAGAATGTCAAGGGCAGATGGAGGCACTCCTCCAAATGAAAGGTTGCTGAAGTGAAATGACAACTAAAAGAGACAGATGCTTTTAAACAGGACTCTATTGCTGTAAAGGATACCGTTAGGACATTGGGTAAAACTTGGAGTCCGAGGATCAGATAACTATATCAATCCTAATGTCCGGATTTTGATGGCTGTACTGGGGTCATGTTGGAGAATGTCTTTACTTATAAGAAATACACACTATAGTTCTGGGGGTGGATAGGGTGTCAGGTCAGCATTCACTGCTGATGAAACCCAAGCTTGGGTAAGTTAATTGTTCAACTGGTGATTGAGCTGGAATGTGAAACTACAGCGGACCCTTTCCATTAGATTTTTCCCTTGCTTCTCTGAGCTTTTAATAACTAAGTACATTGTAGCCACTGGGCATCTTCATTTCTCTGATTGGGAATGTTCATGATAGAGAAAAATGGTGAAAAGAAAGCGTGAGATTACTGTAGGAACATTTATAAAATGGCGCTCCTCATTAGATGTAGCAAGGCTTAGCTCAAATGTAACCACCTCAGAGAGACCTCCCCTGGTGTCTGTTTCTCTCTGTTGGGTGTAAGCCCCATCAGAGCTGATACCCTGTCAGTTTGTTTAATCGCATCTTCTGTGGCCAACACAGTGCCTGGTACAGGGAAGGCCCTCAATTAAACATGGATGGAAAAAAAGAGAGAGTATAGTTTGCTTCAAGAGCTATTCCATAATTCTCCATTTTGAAGTCCAATTCTCATTTTGGGAAGTCCAATCAAATATCCAATATCAATCATTTACCAGCAGTCTTCTTGGAGTGACTTGAGTTTTTGCGCACCTGCCCAGATGGAAATCCCCAACAAGCCTGCCATTTAGCCTGTGTTTCAGAGACTCAAACTGCAGAAATTTTTTTGCCCTGCCTCTGCTTCAAATTGGTCCCAGAATAAAGCTATATACGTTAGCGCATGTATTTTCTGTCACAGTCACAACTTTCTTTGGTCTTGGTTGACCTACATTATGCGTTATCACGGAGATGAGAAGGGTAGAGGTGCAAGTCAGACAGGTAGAGGAGACCGGCTATTAACTTTCTTTCTCTGCAAGGTTAACAATGTTCTTGTTTGCAGACTGGAAAAAAAAGAGACAGAAGTTTGTCTCTCATTTAGCTGGATTCACAGAGACGAAGTTGCCTTACTGGGTTCTGTGAGCATAATCATCCCTATGGCAACGGAACTCTATCTATGATAGTGATTTCACTATTGCATCAAAGAGACACATATGGTTTTTATTTGTTTTTTGGAACATGACAGGGTCTTATTCTAATATTCCATACTGGCATAAAATAAAAGGAAACATGTAAAATGTGAGTGGAGGTAACATACCTTTTAAACTCAAGGTCCTCTCTTGTTAGTCAGACTCAGAAAGCTCCTCTCTTTTAAGGGTTTAATTTTGATGCTTTCCTTTTCTCACATTCTGATATGGTAAATGACTGCCTTCTATTTCTATCAGACTGACACAATCAGTCAGCCTTCAGATCCCAAACATGTTTGCAAACCATCTGTTACATTTACTAACAGAGTGAAACAAAAGATCTGGCACTTGACAGTGTTTCAGATACCAACTTTGAAGCCTCATGAATTTGCTAAAATCTGCTGGTATGCTACACTCAACTATCTATGTTCCAGAAACTTGCAAAGGACCTCTAACCAAAGCCTTGTTATTACTTTCCTAAATGCTATCATTAAAATGCTGAAGGTAATTTGCGACCAACCCATCGCCTTTACATAGAGTGGTGTATTATTCTTGGAAAAGGGAATCGGATCTGCAAATATTTTATTATATTCTTGAACATAAACATGCAATTATTCAAATCAATCCTCTATGCTTGTACACTTGAACTGTGCTATCTGCCAGAGATCCATAAAGTGATGTCAGATGAATAGAATTAGGGGATTAGAGGATAAACAGCATTTAGCAGTGATTCGGGGGTATATGATACTTCGTGCTTAGCTAATGGGTTCTCTAGAGTATGGTAGAAATATTGTTCTGGTTGAAAAGAAATGAGCTATTGGGCAAAGTTTCAAAAATAACTTTATGACTGTTTCTTTTCCAGGGAGTCCAATCGAATAAAGCATAAGACAAATATATTCATTGTTAGCATGAGACAGCCGTGAGTTATGATGGTACCAAACCCATATGTCCATATAGTGCTCAACTGTTTACAAAGTATTCCATTAACATTATCCTACTTATTCCTTCGATGACGCTGTGAGGGGAGAAAGTAGTTACTCTCTATCTTCTACATCTGAGGAGGTAGACTCAGATAAGTGATGTGTTTCACTTAAAATCCCAAAGTAAGTAAGACAGAAAGCTGAAGGTAGGGTAGTCAACCATCCTTATTTTCCTGGGACTGATGTGGGTATTGGGGCATGGGAATCTCAATTTTAAAACTAAGGGTAAAAGGTTTCCTGGGACATGAGACTGTTATTTTTAAAATCAGAAAAGTCCTGGACAAACTTGGAGAAGTTGATCACTTTAGCTAGAGATCTATGAATCAAAGAATTCTGACTTCAGTCCTCTTACCTTGCTACACAACTTCGATGATAAGTTTCATGGATCAGATTCAACGATTTGGTTTACTCAATATGCCTTTATTCACTCAGGCTGGGAAACTGAGGCTTATATGGTGGAAATATCTTACAGTGGGTTTTACATGCTTGCTTATTTTAGATGGGACAACAAACCAGCATTCATCCTCAGTTTTACAAATTGCATTCTTCTTTCACGTGAAACTTTAGGAGATTGTGCCAAGAGGAATATTGCAACTCAGAACCTAGAATAAAATTCTGCAATGAATCAGAGAAAAATAAGTGATTTGTAATGTGTGGCTTTCATTTGAAAACAAACCACATTAACTACATGTTTCTAGGACCCAGTGAAATATTTTTACTGCTTCAAGGCCATCACAAGTCGATAGTTCATACTGTGAACTACAAATTAATTCCAGCAGCAGTCCTGATGTCCCGAGTCTCTGTTTTCACCATCATGTGTACTTTTAATGTCAAAAGCTCTGCATTCAAACCCCTACTATCTATTAGAATGCTATGTTAGCAAATGGTGACATCATCCGGAATCTTAAAAATACTGACATCTGGCTTTGCATATAAGGGTTAAGCTAAAAAAGGTTACATATTATGAGACTTTGAGTTCTACTAATGGAGCTAGAAGACACACTATTATGAAAAACAACAGAAATAAATAGATGAGACTTGCCAAACCCAGTTAGTTTGCAGCTATAGGTTTCCTTGATTTTGTCAGTCAGATAAATATTGGTAATTTTTTACATGTTTTGTTAGAAAGTTGTTTCTAATCAGCAAATAGATGATTTTTAAAGTTGTAAAACAGAAATCCAGCTAATAAATCCTGAATATGTAGATGCATAGTGACAAGAATGAATAAAAAGTGATAGCTCCTCAATAAAGAAGGTTTTATTCCATTCTGTGGTTTTTTTTGTTTTTTTTTTTTTTAAGTTCAGGTGTAGATCTAACAAAACTTTTACAACAGTTGTATGCCAAAATCTAAAATATGTTGATGAGAGAAATCAAAGATCTCAATAAATGGAAAGCCAAACTGTGTGTGTGGAAGAGAAAGCTCAACATAATAAAGTTATAAATTCTCTCCAAATTGATATACAATTTTAGTGCAATTTCTATCAAAATCTCAGCAAGATTTTTATTCATCCAGTCAAGATTATTCTAAAATTTGTATGGAAATGCAAAGGAACTAGAATAGCTACAATAATTTTGAAAGATTACAAAGAGAGAAGAATTTCCCCTACCTGATTCAAGACTTATTATGTAGCTGCAGCAATCAAGACTGGTATTGATACAGAGACAGACACACATTGATCAATGGAACAGAATAGAGAACCTAGAAATAGATCCACAAAAAAATGTATCCAACTGATTTTTGACAAAGGAGAAAAGGCAATTTAATAGAGGAGGTAAGATTGCTTTTTTTCATTAAACAATGTTAGAGCAACTGAACATCCATAAGAAAAACAAAACAAAGCAGAACAGAACAAAACCCCTTGACCTAAACTTCATAACAACAACAAACTTTTGCTTTGAGAATGACCCTGTTAAGAAGACAAAAGACAAGGTACAGATTGGGATAAAAGACATGCAATGTATGTATCCAACAAAGGACTAGTATCTACAATAAATAAAGAACTCTCAAAACTCAATAGGAAAAAAAAAAAAACAATTAAATTTAAAAATACATAAAAGATTTGAGGAGACATTTCAAGAAAGAAAATATACAGGTATCAATTCTGCACTAGAAAAGATTTTCAACATCATTCATCATTAGGGCAGTGTAAATTAAAACCACAAGAACAAGATATCACTATACCCTCTATCAGAATGCTTAAAGACTAGTAACGGCCGGGCGCGGTGGCTCAAGCCTGTAATCCCAGCACTTTGGGAGGCCGAGATGGGCGGATCACGAGGTCAGGAGATCGAGACCATCCTGGCTAACACGGTGAAACCCCATCTCTACTAAGAAATACAAAAAATAGCCGGGCGAGGTGGCGGGCGCCTGTATTCCCAGCTACTCGGAAGGCTGAGGCCGGAGAATGGCGTGAACCCGGGAGGCGGAGCTTGCAGTGAGCTGAGATCCGGCCACTGCACTCCAGCCTGGGCTACAGAGCGAGACTCCGTCTCAAAAAAAAAAAAAAAAAAAAAAAAGACTAGTAACAACATTAAATGCTGTCAAGGATGCAGAAAAACTGGATTTCTCACACATTCCTAGAGGGAATGTAAAATGGTATAGTCATTCTGGAAAACAGTTCCTTAGCAAGCTAAATATGCAGCCACCATATGGTCCAACAATTACACTTCTTGGCATTTATCCCAGAGAATTAAAAACTTATCTTCACACAGAACCTGTACACAAATGTTTATATCAGTTTTATTTGTTATAGCAAGAACTGGAAACAATTCAGATATCCTTCAACTTGTGAATGGTGAAACAAGCTGTGGTACAACTATACCATGGAATGTTACTCATCAATAAAAGAACAATCAATATAAGAAATAATTTAGATAAATCTTTAGAAAAGTATGCTGCACAAAAACCTCTAATCTAAAATTGCTATGTAACATTAATTCCAAATAACCAAATTGCAGAAATAGAGAAATAACCAAATTGCAGAAATAGAGAACAGATTAGTGTTTGCTAGGGTTTCAGTAGGAGTTGGGGGTAGGAAGGAAGTGGGTGTGGCAGTAAGAGGAAAACATGAGTGATCTTTGTGGGTGATGGACATGTACTGTATCTTGACTTTATCAATGTCAATATCTTGGTTTTTATATTGTACTATGGTTTTGCAAGATGATGCTATTGGGGGAAACGGAGTAAAGAGTACACAGGATTTCTCTGTATTATTTCTTACAACTATGTGTAAGATGATAATTATCTCAAAATAAAAAAATGTAATTGCACGACTTGGATGAGATTGGAGACTATTATTCTAAGTGAAGTAACTTAGGAATGGAAAATGAAACATTGTATATTCTCACTGATATGTGGGAGCTAAGCTATGAGGATGCAAAGGGTAAGAATGATACAATGGACTTTGGGGACTTTGGGGGAAGAGTGGGAGGGGGGTGAGTGATAAAAGACAACATATATGGTGCAGTGTATACTGCTCGGGTGATGGGTGCACCAGGATGTCACAAATCACCACTAAAGAATTTACTCATGTAACCAAATACCACCTATAACCCAATAACTAATGGAAAAATAAAATAAAATAATAAAAAGTATAAATAAATACATTAAAAAATGTAATCACAAAACAAAGAAGCTCATTCATAATCTGATAACATGTTCCATAGCATAACCTGTGTGGTTGATGGCTCAGGTGATTTTAGTCACCCAGAATATCCCAGATAGGTGCTTAGTCTTCTATTTGGGGTGGTGCTTGCCCCTAGATGACCATGAGAGAAGAGGATCAGGGCTGACTAGGAAGCTGTGATCTTTAATGTTTGCATTCACTTGGCTAAGCTATAGTGCCCAATTGTTTGGCCAAACACCAGCCTAGATGTTGTAAGGTATTTTTAGATGTGATTAACACCTAACATTTTCATTAAAGAAAGTTACCATCTATGATGTGGCTGGGCCTTATCCAATAAGTCAAAGGCCTTAAGAGAAAAGACTGAGATCCTCTGAAGAAGAAATTTTGCCTCCTGATTGCCTTCAGACTCAAGACTGAAACATTAACTTTTTCCTGTGTCCCCAACCTACTGGCCTAATCTTCAGATTTTGGACTTGATAGCCCCAATAATTACATAATTTATTCCTTAAAATACGTTCTCTCTGTCTCTCTTTCTCTCTCTCTCTCTCTCTCTCTCTCTCTCTGTGTGTGTGTGTGTGTGTGTGTGTGTGTGTGTGTATTCTGTTGGTTCTTTTTCTCTGGAGAACCCTAATACAGAAGGCTAAGACATTTTTTGTGAACTTAAATACCATGAATCCTCTCAAATATCCATGTGGTTACACGGCAGTTTCTTCTGAGGCTTGAGGTTATGCCTTACCCAAGGTGAGGCATGCATGGTGGGTGGTGATTGGATCATGGGGGTGCATTTCCCCCGGGGAGCTACTCTCATGATAATGACTGAGTTATCATGAGACCTGTTTTTAAAAAAATGTGTTGCACCCTCCTCCTCTCTCTTCCTCCTATTCCAGCCACATGAGGTGCTTGCTTCCCCTTTGCCTTCCGCCATAATTATAAGGTTCCTGAGGCCTCCACAGAAGCAGGTGCTGCCATGCTTCCTGTGCAGCCTGTGGAACCATGATCCAGTTAAATCTGTGTTCTTTATAAATTGCCCAGTCTCAGGTATTTCTCTATAGCAGAGAGAAAGGATTAATACAGAGTGCTTACATCAGACAGCTTGTGCACATCTCATTGAACCCCAAAACAACTCTGTGAAGCAGGCTCTATTAGTAGTCTCCATTTAATAACGTAGGAAACAGAGGCTTTGAGAAGGCAAGTAAGTCATCCAAGGTCATAATTCTCACTTGCAGGTAACTTCCTTTGGGTCAGGAAACTGTCATCTCTCAGGGATTTGATCATCTACAGCCAACATTTCCATAATGGAGATACAGAGAAGGCTACTTATTCTCAAGACTTATTGATCTTTTTGTCAGATATTTCTAACAGTTTTCTGAGTTTAGTGAGTTCTCTTTTGGGAAGGAGCAAATCCTCTAAATAATCAAAGTTGCATAAATGATTACTTTGACAGGGTGTATATGCCAGAGAAGCAGAATGGGGAACTGACGCAAACCAACAGAAACAAAGAAAACTCATCATACATGTGTTTCTTTTTTCTTTTCTTTTTTTTTTTTTTTTTTTTTGAGATGGAGTCTCGCTCTGTCGCCCAGGCTGGAGTTCAGTGGCACGATATTGGCTCACTGCAAGTTCTGCCTCTCAGGTTCACGCCATTCTCCAGCCTCAGCCTCCCAAGTAGCTGAGACTACAGGCACCCGCCACCACGCCCAGCTGATTTTGTATTTTTAGTAGAGACGGGGTTTCACCGTGTTAGCCAGGATGGTCTCGATCTTCCGACCTCGTGATCCGCCCACCTCAGCCTCCCAAAGTGACATGTGTTTCTTTTAAGATGTATGCACTTGTAACCTCATGAACTTGTGTTCTTACATGTATACATAGAAATAGTTGTGGAGACCCAGGAGGAGATGCTGTACAGTTAATGATGACCCTGAAGAAGAATTACTGTTAAAGTGAAGGACACTTCCCTCCCCAAATAAAGAAAAACACATAGGACCATATAGAAATTAAAAACCAAGAACTTCAATAAGTATATATCATTTAAATGCTGAGGATCTCTCTGCTCTAGTAGATGGCAGTAAAGGTTATGTTTTTATCTAGATAAACAAAATGTTGCTAAGAAACATCTTGTTTCCAGAACATCTTGTCAGTTGATTCTGAAAGAAAAAAGTCAGGCAGCTCAGGAAGAGTGGGCAAGAGAACAAAAACAATAGGAATTTTATCCACGAAGTAATGTGAATTTTAAAAATACACTTTGCAGAACTTAGGCATCTATATGAATATTGTCCTTCAAGCTGGCTGCTTTGTGAATACTTGTGAGGGTTAGAGGAATAAATTGTAGTTATACAAAATGTTTTCACTCCTCTTTGGGAACCACATCTAGAGGCCGTTTGTAAACCACATAATGATGTTGGCCACATTATTTATTCCACGATGCACTACAAAGAAAACAGCCTTCGGGAATTATTTAGCCTCCATGAGTCTTTGTTTCCTCATCTGTGAAATGGGTCTAATACCTAACCTCAGTATGTTGTCATGATAGTCATGGATAATTATAATAGCTACCATTTTGAATGTGATATGATTGGATCTGGGTCTCCACCCAAAACTCATGTTTAATTGTAATCCCCAGTGTTGGAGGTGAGGCCTGGTGGGAGGTGAGTGGATCATGGGTGTGCATTTCCCCCTGGGTGCTGTTCTCATGATAGTGACTGAGTTCTAGTGAAATCTGGTTGTTTAAAAGTGGGTAATGCCTCCCCGCTCTCTCTCTTCCTCCTGCTCCAGCCATGTGAGGTGCTTGCTCCCACTCTGCCTTCTGCCATGATTGGAAGTTTCCTGAGGCCTCCACAGAAGCAGATGCTGCCAGGCTTACTGTGCAGCCTGTGGAACTGTGATCCAGTTAAACCTGCTTCTTTATAAATTACCCAGGCTCCGGTATTTCTCGATGGCAACGAGACAACAGATTAATACAGAGTGCTTACATCAGATCCTTTGTCCATGTCTTATTGAACCTCACAACTTTCTGAAGCAGACTAATACCATTAGAAGTCTCCATCTAACCATGGAGGAAACAGAGGCTTTGAGAGGGAAAGTAAGTTATCCAAGGTCATAATTTAGTAACTGACAGAGCCAAGAGTTGATTCCAGATATCTCTGACTCCTAAGTTCATGTCTTAATGACTGTATCATAATATCTCTCAATAATTCAACTTACCCGAGGAGGTATCTATTATGCTGTATGCACATAGTAGTTATTCAAGATTAATACATATTATACTTTCATCTCCACTCTTTTTTATAAGCCCATGGATGCTTGAGTTGATTTGGAATCGTTCTTTTCAAATGTAAAAATGATGGGAAACAACAATCAATCTTAGATAAATTTCTTGGTGATTGCTCTGAAAACGAGATACTTAGGTAATTAAGGGAATCCAAACAGCACACAAGTAAACATAGGCAGGCAAGTCAACTTGCCTTTCCACTGACCTGCCTTTGTAAACAAAGATGGAAAGGTCCTCTTTCTGTTCAGCTCCTCTCATAGGAGTTTGCCAGATATAATAGAACTCTACTCTCGGTGGGTCAGTCTACCCACTGGAGCATGTAATTGGTTCTTTTTATGCATCGGACTGGTCCCTGGCATTCATAACCTTGGTTAACTGGAGATGACTCCTGTGTCTCACTGAGTAAAGACAAAGAAGATCCTGAAGTTACATCTTTCTGAAACTGAAGGTGCAGCTTCATCTGTGATAGGAGATAGTGGCGTGAGGTCTTTATAGTTTAGAATCTAAATTGATTACATTCTTATTCAAATCCTTGCAACAATAAATTCTGGGATAGTGGAAGTGACTTGGAAATAAGGAACACTTCCTAGGGGAACTGATACTTCATCACTTGGAAAAGGCATCAGGCTAGAGCAGGGCCCTTGCTCACCTTTCATGAAGGGCTGATAGTCAACAGGTAGCTTGAGTATGGCTGTGCCAGTCGTTTATGGTCAGTGGTCTCCTGGTTAGTCAGTACCTGAGTGTGATCAGTTGGTACATCTTTTGCGTATGAGTGGGTATAATGGTGCTTCTGTAGCCAAAGGTAGAATTAAGCCCAGATGAGAGTGGATTACTGGCTATGAACAGATTGTTAAAGTGTAAAATAAAAGAACTTTCAAGAGAATAAAAATTTATCAGACCTGTTATTTTAGTTATATTCTGCTAAAGGAGATATAGCTTCTACTTAGATTGGAAAAACACCTTCCAAAGTTCCCTTATTTTTCCAGCACAGAGAAAAAGCTGTTGCTACTTACGGTCAAATTCAAAAAATAAAATAAAAAGACCAGTTAAAGAAATAGTGGCACTAACACAGGTAACAACCAGCATAGTGGGAGCCATACCAGGGGAGCAGGAAGCAACACACATTGTGTGAGACTCTAGGAGGGCAGAAGAATTATGTCATTTGGATGGATGCAAACAGTGATTTCTGTTTTCTTTAACCAAAAAAACCCAAAAAAACAAACAAACAAAAAATTGACAGTGAGGAGTTACAGTTTTAGGTAACTTGGGGACTTTAGAATATATATGTTGCATAATAGCTAATAGCTACACATTTTTTGTTGCAATAAAGCTTATTTTTAAAGCAATACAGTGTAAACTGGGGATGTTGTAGTCAGCATACTTGGTTGTCTTACTAGAGTTATTTCCTGGAGTAGCTAAGCGGATGTTCAAACTCAATAAAATGTGATCTCATAAAGTAAACTGGGCCATGGTTATCTTTCACTTAATTGATATGTATTTTACCCAAATCCTACATTCTAAAGCTATCCCAACTCAATTAAAAAATGAGTTACATGGCTAGGATACTGATATATTAGCCTTCATCTCAGCATCATGTAGGACATTACCTAATTTCTCTTATGAATCTATCCTCCCTCTTTTCCAGTTTTTCCTCTTTCAATCCCACTGCTGCCCTTTGTGTTTATCTGTTGATTATTGTCCCCTTTTATCACAATTATGAGAAACCTAAGAGCTCATTTGGAATAACATTAAATTATTTATCAGATATGAAGTAGCTACTATGTATCACAAATTGTGCTAAATGTGGTGGAACTGAGAAAATGATCTTTAATTGTAGTGTCTAGCAGAGGCAGTCCAGAGGAAGAGAGGGGTGAGGGCTTTGGAGTCAGGGAGACCTGGCCCTGTCAGATAGATTTCATGTTGTTACATTTGTAAAGTTATAAAGAAAATGATAAGGTTGTTGTGAGGCTCAGGGAACAGAGTCTGGCTCATAGTAGGTGGTCAACAAATGAGACCTTTTAAAACATAATCTAGTGTTGTTTATTGAAAAATTATGAAACGCACATTCTAGTTTAGTTCTTTAGAGATTATTCCTGAAATTTTAGTACGTTACTTTATATCCTTGAAGATCAATTGTTTAATCTGTAAAAATAGGGTGCAAATAGTCAGTTCCAAGAGTATGTGATTCTAGTGACTCTATGAGCTATTTCCCTCTGGAAAATACACAATCAATATCAAAGAGGACTTTGTACAAAACTAAGACAATGGACAGAATCTAAAAATGGGACCAACAAGTGCTAGTTTCTTAGGTGTTTTATTTGTTTGTTTGTTTTGAGATGGAGTCTTGCGCTGTCGCCCAGGCTGGAGTGTAGTGCAATCTCTGCTCACTGCAATCTCTGCCTCCCGGGTTCAAGCGATTCTCCTGCCTCAGCCTCCTGAGTAACTGGAACTACAGGCGCCGGCCACCATGCCTGGCTTATTTTATTTTATTTTATATTTATTTACTTATTTATTTTTATTTTTATTTATTTATTTTTTTTAGCAGAGATGGGGTTTCACCATGTTAGCCAGGATGGTCTTGATCTCCTGACCTTATGATCCACCCGCCTCGGCCTCCCAAAGTGCTGGGATTACAGGCATGAGCCACCACGCCCGGCCTTCTAGGTGTTTTGAAGTCCAATAATATAAAGCATTCGTACAAATATGCTGCTACTAAAAAGCTGAACCAAGAAGACAATGACAAATAATAGGGCGGCATACAAGATCAATCTTTTCATACTTTCCTAACTCTCTGCTTTCTACTTGTAATCTTTTGATTTGGATGTTATGATTTTTAGCAGTGATCCTACACAAACTCCATAATAAGGTGTAATCACAGCAACAGCAAACAAAAACCAAACAGCCACAAACAATCAAAAACTATGGAGAAAAAAAATAAGTTTTCAAGAGGGTCTCATTGCTTACTGATACACAGGACAAAAAGGCACTGTGTTTATTCATTTAACAAATATACATTGCTTAACTATTATGTGCCACGCACTGTGCCAGCACATTGGGATAAACCAGATAACCATTGCTCCTGATCCATGAATCTTGGTCTAGTTTGGGTTAGGGAGGAACCCACAAACAACTACAGTACAATGTAATCAATGCTGCGAAAGAGAAATCAAGCATGACATGAGCACACGAAGAAAAACACACGTCTGGATCAGTAGTTCTCAATCACGGGCGATTTTGTCCTCCCAGGGACACCTGACAATACACGGAGGCATGTTTGATTGTTACAACTGGGGTTGGGGGTAGGGATGTTACTTGCATCTAGCTGGTGGAGGCTGCAGGACAGCCCCCTCCACATCAAAGAATTATTCATTCCACAGTGTTAACAGTGCTGAAGTGGGGAAACACTGACCTAGATGTAAGGGGCTGAAGAAGACTTCATAGAGAAAGTGATGTTTAATCTGAGAGTCGAAAGAGGAGTAGGTGTTAACTATCTATTGAATTTAGCAAGAAGGGGGTTGTTACTGACCTTGACAGGGTGCAGTTGGAAATGGTTTGAGGAGAGAGTGGGTAGTGAGAACATGGAGAGCCAAAAACAATTCTTTTAAAAAAGCTTGCCTGGGAAGGAAATAGACAGTGCAGAAGCTGGAGTGGGATGGGATATGCTAATGCACAATTATGTTTTGTTTGGTTTGGTTTTAAAAATGGGCAGGATTTGAACATGCATAATGCTGATGAGAAAGAACAAGTGGAGGAGGAGATATTAAAAACAAAAGAGGAGCAGAGGAAAGTTAATAGAGTGAGGCTTCCACATACCATATGATTCCATTGATGTGAAATGTCCAAAGCAGACAGACCTAGAGAGATGGAAAGCAAGTTAACGGTACCTAGGGCTGGGGCTGGGGAGGAGGGGGTTGGGGTAATGAGGAGTAACTGTTAATAGATAAACTTTTTGGAGGGTAGGGAATGAAAATTTTCTAACATGTATTGTAGTGATGGTTGTACAGCTGTGTGAATAGATTAAAAACTATCAAATTGTAGCTTAAAAACTTTTAAATAGGTTTGTTTTATGGTCTATGGGTTATATTTTAATAAAGCTGCTATTAAAAATAGAGTGCGAAAGTGAGGGTGGAGGGAATATGATTCCTCAGAGAGGGCGAGTGGTGATTTTTACATAAGAGAAGAGAGCTCTAAGTGACAGTAGAGAAAGGGAGCACCTGATGGATCCAGGTGGAGACCCAGCCTTAAGGTGGCAGAAAGGTGAGAAAGTCTGATGACTTTCTTGTTTGTGAAGTGAATGTATAGAAGAGATCAAGTGAGGGTGACTGAGGAGGTGGTGGGATGCAGATTGGAGAAGACTGTATGGTTTAGAAATAGCCAGTCCCACAAGGAGTAGCAAGCAATGAATAAGGAGTCAAAGATCTTGCCTGGGATTACCTAGAGACTGAATTTGGAGACCATGACTTTATAGTGGCCTTAATCTAGCAGACCATGTTATTAGGTTGGTGCAAAGTTATCTGTGATGATTGCCATTAAAAGTGCATTCATAGTACTTTTCATGGCAAAAATCGCAATTACCTTTGCATCAACCTAATAATATGCAAGACTTGTAGACCTAACATTTAAAGAACAGGCAGCAGCTATGAAGGACTCAGACTCAAGATCGCCTCAAGTCAGTACCCAATGATAGTGGGATGGGTGCACTGGGGATAATGGCAAGAGTGAGTTTGAAGTGGTAATCCACAAATTTAAACTGTATAGGGAAAGCAGTTCCAAATTTCATTTGTAGAATAGGCCAGTTTCTTATGGCATATTGTATATTTGATTATAGTTCAGATTTTTGCCATGCATTACAATGATAAAATATGTTTGCATATTTTATTTTGTCTTACTTATACAATGTCTTAGTGTCCTTGGGCTGCTATAACAAAAAAAAAACCATTAATTATGGGGTTTATCAACAACAATAATTTATTTCTCACAGTTCTGGAGGCTAGGAAGTTTAAGATCAAACTGCTGGCAGATGTGATATCTGGTGAGAGCCTGTTTCTTGGTACACAGATGGCAACTTCTCTCTGAATCCTTACATGATTGAAGGGGCAAGGCAGATTGCTGGGGCCTCTTTTATAAGGACACCATTCCCACGTATGAGTGCTCTGCCCTCGTGACCTAAATATCTCCCAACAGTCCCACCTCCGGACGGGAACAGATGGGTGATTTGATTTCAATCTATGAATTGTGGGCAGACACAAACATTCAAACCGGAGTAAGTAATGTCTATTACGTTTTATGTATATCATTACAAGATACAAAAAAAAGAGCTCTTTTTTTTAACTCCTGCGCATCTACTCTCCCCCACATGCATGCACGTGCACACAGAGTCTTGTTCACAGTGGATGTTTAATAGATGATATACAACAGTTTTGCTGAATGCAGGTGACTTACATGAGCTTAGAACTCAGTATCAAACTGCCTACATTTAAGTTGTAGTTGTATCTCTTCAAGTGTGTAGATTGGGGCAAGTTATTTCACCACTCTCGACATTGATTTCTTCCTCTTTAAAACAAGGTATGTCACCTATCCTGATTTTTGTTTATTCATAGGTGTTTTTTTAGAAGGATTGCTATTCAGAAGCAGGGGATACTTTTCCATCATTCTCTCTAGCTGCTGCCTTACCGTGTGGTCTAGTCCCTCTGCTTCTGGACACAGTATTTCATCTTTGTTCTTCTTCATAATTATGCCAATCACCTGATAAACTAAAGGAGATGTATTGTTTTGAACTAAAAGGGAGTTGCTACACAGCATTAAGATACACATCAAGTGAACAAGTCCCAGCTGAGCACTCGTTAAATCATCAGGCTTTCCCCAAGGTCTTGCTCTCTTTGTGATAATTGATGCACAGCTGTCATTGGCCCAGGACCAGGCCTCCAGCATGTAGCCAAGAAAAGGAAATCAGAAGCTGGTGCTTTGCTAGTGTGATGATATAGTAAGCTATATACCCTCATCTAGACTTTTCTGACCTGTTTCTTTATGGGTAGGCATGGAAAACACTCATTCAACATGGACTAGGTTTTTCACTGGTGAATCCAAGCATGTAATAACATTGTTGTTTCATTAAAGGGAAAACAAGATAAGAGAGATGTATTCAGCTATGGGCGGGACTGTGGAACAAGGCAAAGAAGGAGTTATCTTCAGCCATGGGGATACTGGTTGGCATTCCAAGCAGGCAGGCTTGGTCTCTAATAGAGAGCCAAGGAGACGTGTAGCAACCAAAGACAGCAGAGTGAACAAGAATAATATGTCACCATTGATTGTCTTTTATGGATGTTACTTTTCACTAAAAGCTAGAGTTATTTCCCTGGTTATAACAGCCCAGTTTGGGGGCAATAGGGTAGATGTGTCTTTCTAGGCACTTAAAATGACTAATGACATCTTTTGTGTCCCCCTGTGTGGATGTGTGTGTGCACTAGAAATGTGAGACAGTCTTCACGGAATAAAGTATGTGAAAGCACGTTATAAAAGGCAGAACATTATAAACTTGTGATGGACTGTTGTTTTTAATTGAATTGAATCCTCCATACATCCGCTTCACTTTTTTAATGCCATCCTCCTGTCCCTATGCTTAGCTAGTTTCTAATGTGTTAATTAATAACAGCTAGAGTCATAATCCCTTCCTGGGGTGCAAGAATATATATATATATACCCACACACATATATATATTCTCATTTAAGTATTATTTAAGTGTAATTACTATTTTTTTAAAATATGAAAGTAATATATGCTTATTATAAAAATTGGAAAATGCATAAAATAATGAAGAAAATTATATTATGTATAATCTCTCTGAATCAAGATAATCATTTATTTGTCATTGCTTTCAGCTCTTTTACTATACATACTAGGATATAAAACATATATATTTCATATGTTGTGATCATCCTGCATATTATGTTTGAATATTCCTTTTCCATTTAAGTTTATATGAAGGGTTTTATCTTGTGATTAAATGTTCTTCAAAAATACTTTAATGGATTCACAAGAGTTCATTACATGAACATAACTTAAAAACTAACTCCTGAAAACAACATTTTATTGTTTCAATTTTCATCATTATTTTAAAAATCTAATATATTTTTATCATAAAGCTTTGGTTTATTTTGTTTTGTTTTCTTAAATTTCTACTTTTATTTTTTAGGATCATGCCTCAAAATGATATTATAAATTGATGGGTTGTGCATATGTCTATGTATTTAGTAGAACTCTCTTGAAAGTACAAATGACTTAATAGAGAATGTAAAACCTTATGCATTTTGTCAAGAGCAGCAGTAAGGACGATGTGTGGTAATGACAATCTCCCACACTGTTCAAGTTACATGCTACCCATCAAAGAAAGCATATTCTACATCTTTAGCATGATCCAAGTATAATTGACTTAATTGAAAATTTTGTTCTTTAAAAACTCTGTATTTTCTTGGTATGACTTGAAGTCTTCTCAATCAATGAGTTCACTTTGGATAAATTATTATAGGAACCTGGTTTATATATCAACACACACATTGTACTATCCTGTTCCTGGACATTCAATCTTTCTACTACTGGGAGCATATTAACTTGTATTATTTACTGTTTGTAGGTTTCCCTATATACTTTCAGACTTATGACTCCTAAAGGCGATAGAATGTGTTACTTGTTTATTATGATAGCCTCTGGCTGGATTTAGAAGCTACATATCAACAGAGTAAACACTATTTTAAAATATCTCCATATTGTATCTGTATTTTGGTATTATGTTGATGATTTTCAATTGTTCAAGGTTAAAGAGGTTAAACACCCCATGTACTCCTGAACCACCCATATCTCCCACATATACATTGTTTGATAAAGCATAAAACCAAACAAATAAAGATGTGGGAAAATGAGAATACTGGCATTCTTGGCCTGTTATTTAATGACTCTACCAAGGTAACTCTAATTTTTGACATTTTCCCTTCCCCTAGGCTGGTTCTGCTACTGAACTCAGCAGGCTAATCACGCTTGACCTATCCATGCAGAGGTAGAATGTCATTAAAATGATTGAGGGGGTACACGTACCTCAAACACGACAGTGGTGATGGCTTCCTCACTTGACATGTTGCTCCTGAAATAATTTTGAGATTGTTTCTCTATTATCACAACAGAGCCCTGACGTATGTTTCACAATCCGGTTAGCTTCTTACCGGGACCTTGAACAATTATCTTATTTTAGTCAGTTACAACACCTTTTCCCTGATGGGCCATTGGATTGATGCAGGAGGATGTAATTGTGTGAAATTGAGACAGCAAAGGTCCCAAATGAATCAGCAGCTTATTCTACTGATATAGGGTACAGGGAAGCTTCTTTTGTGTTTTCCTGGCCATTTGAATTCTGCTGTTTGCTGTTCTCTCCAACTTTGCTTCTTTGATCCAGAGTGTATATGCCTGCTCTGCTTTTGTTAACTCAATGCCTGCTGGACCTTGCCTTGTCTCAGTCTTCAGAATATGGATCTGAAGACTGGATCACAAAGACAGATCATGCTGGGGCTGGGGAGGCATATCTGATCTCTGGGTTTGAGTCCTGGTTAGTAACAGAAGGACTTTAGAGCAGCACTAAAATCTCATTCACGGCATGAAACAAAGTCAGAGTTGAGCCATAGTCAGACATTAAATCAAAGTGTCAGATGTGACAAATCTGAGCAAGGCCGTGCATGAGAGGATGAGTGTTCTTGAGCAAAAGGGAAGTCTAAATCTGTAGGGCTGACAAAGAAGTAAATATGCTGAAATGAGGGAGAGCCCAGGGGTAGGTTTAAACCATTATTCTTGGACTGTACCTTGCTGTGGTACAACAACTGGTAAATTTTGACGTCCCTTGCTCTGCTAAAGTTCCTAGTTGGTCTTTAAGGCACACTGTTTTGAAACCTGTGCCTGTCAATCCTAAGCCTAGTAGTTCTACTAAGATTCAATAGCAGTATCAAACCAGCCACATGGTTTCAGTAGACGACAGAAGGCTGTAGTGAAAATGAAAACAGAGGCGGTTTCAAGTTAAAGGCTATTCCTAGGCTGGTTGCTGCAGATGCTGTGGGTCTGTTGTTATATGTGGTTCAGCCATTGTCCATTTGTATATTCAGTCTCTCAACATACACATATTCTAAATTCTTGTCAGGCAATTGTGGTGGATTCATATCTTCATATGAATTAATTTCAGTTAAACTACTTCAATGCTAGGGGGCAATGACTCTCTTCAAAGGACTTTATAATCTGGTGGGAAGAATAAATAAGCATTGCACAGTAAATTCCACAAACAAAATGCTCTAGGAATCCAAGTATGCATGATCATACCTAGTTTTGTTGATTGGATAAATTAAAAAGGGCTTCACAGGCAGATCGCATTTGAAATGAGCCTTTAAGAATGCGAAAACAGCTCTTTAAAATGGGGTGGGTAAAGAATTGCGGAGATGGCCTCAAAGAAAACAGTGGAGTAGGGAAGTAGGAACCCAAAGACAAATTTACTGACTCCACTAGGTTATACTGATCTGAGCAACTCTGTTTTGAATTATGTTATAGATTCTTAACTGCTACCCTGCAAGTTTTCTTATTCTGAATTTCATTCCCCTCTTTATGTTGTTCTGTTCTGATCCCAACCATTACCTGTCATTTTTTTGTATGAAAGTGTGCTAAATGGTAAGATTCCAAGTATCTAATACTGCTTAGAGATAGTCTTACCAAACCATTCCCAGAAAGAACCTGAAGATTTTCAAAGTATTCCACTAGTGTGAGAGTCTGGAACTATAAAAGTCCAGATAGTGAATATTTTTGGCTTTACAGGTTTTACAGTCTCTGTTGCAACTACTTAACGTTGCCACTGTAGCACAAAAGTTGTAAAGAATTGGTGCAAACAGAGTTGGCCTCGTAGTGGGCTGACTTTGGCTCACGGCATGGATTGTTTGCTGATCCATCTATTAGTGGATGGATATTTCTGAAGAGAGATTGGCTTTGTTAAAGCAGATATTGGAATTGAGATAATGCCAAAGTACTGGAGACATTTGGGAAATAGTCCAAATATATGTACCACTTGTCTTCATAGAACCTTATCTCTGTACTTTTTTTTTTTTTAAAAACAAAATACACAGTTTCTTATTCAGAGAAAAAGGGTTAGAATATTTTTTCTCTTGTGAGACATAAATGTAACTTAGTTATAATGCATGTAACAAATGTTTACTGGGCCTCTACTGCTGCTGTGGATACCCAGAAGAGTAAGTCTTGACTCCTTGTACATTTACACCTTTAAAGATCTTATAGATTAATAGTAGAACAACGTAAGCACTAAGATAGAAGCACACACACACAATTTATGAATATGTATGTAAGAAGAGATTATGCAAATGGACCACACCATTTTTTTCCTTCATGAGCACTTGAAATGCAATTCAAAGTCTAGGTAAAATTAATGAGTGAAAATATGAAGTATTAAACATTTAGACAAGAAAGTTAAGATATCTGGGAAATAGTGTATAGTCTGCTTTAAATTTTACTCAGATCTCTAAATCTATCATGTCCCAACCTTCCTCTTGACTTTTCCCTGGACTTAAGTTCTACTCGTTAACCAATATACCTAATATTGCTTAGGTATATTTGTACCAAACTGTTCCCAGAAAGGATTCAAAGAAAACCACCATCTCATCGTTTGCTCAGCTTAGAAGATTAGTATGTCTCCTTTTTTCAATGCATCAATGTATTTTACTTGCATTCCAAATTTTGCTTACATCAGAATATAAAATATGTTTTTAATTCTTCAACCTTTCTCCATCTACGCTTCCACCAATTAGTCCCAAGCACAGGACTCACATGCTTGGACTCCTGGACTAGTCTCCTAATGATTCTTACCACTTCCATTCTTGCTCTGTTCTAATCCCTTCCTTATGTAATTGTCAGAATAATATTTTTTAAAATCATAAAGTAGACTGCTTTAATGCCTTACTGGAAACCCTTTAGGAGCTCCCAATTATGGTCAGGCAAACAACCAGACTTTCAGCTCTGCACATCTTCAGCAGTCTTCCCTGCCCTCAAATGTAATCTTTCTTTCCTTTGGAGCACTTTCGTTGTCACTTTTGCATGATTGATTCCTTGGCTTTTTTCAGATCTTATGTTAATTTTTAACCCTTTAGGGACTCTTTCTCTGATCATCTTATTATAGAAGATTGCTTGTTCATGGATTTCATGACAACACATATTGCTTAACTCTTCTATTAGCCTGAATCACTGAAGGCAGAAATAGGTTGTTTGGTTCACTGTAGATATATAGCACCTAGTAGTACAGTGCCTGCCAGTATAGGTATTTATTCAAACGGTTATTCAATAGTTATTTCTTGAGAACAGTCAGGACAGTTACAAATGCAATTTGGGAGAGTGAGGTGTTGAGGAGTGATTGATGCAGATTTGGCCATCACTTGCATAGAGGTGATTGATGGTTGAGATTACAAAAGTGGATGATATTTTCAAAGAAGATAAGAAATGTTGAGAAATAATTTAGAATGCTCTGGGTAACTTAGAGTAGGTTATCTAACCACTTTTTCTTTATTTTTTTTTGTCTCTAACATATATATAATATGATGGCCTCTATGTATGTATGCTATCATGTCTCTAATATATGCATAATAATAGTACCTTAGGTAACTAAGTCACCTTCATAGGACCTGGCACGTTAAGTACTCTCAGAGGACCTGACATATAGTAGGGTCTCAATAAACATCTATTCCTTGTCCTTTCTCATTCTAAACTACTACACTCTCATGAAATATAAAATAAACAAATATAAGATCTCAGGTATGCTTTTTAAAAATAAAATCTCCTTCAACAAACATTCAACAAGCACTAATTTATCATCTTTTGTGAATATCAGGTTTGATGCCAACTGCTGAGAGTATTTTTAAAAAGGAGTTTATGGTTTGGAGGAGCATACAGACTTTGGAGAGAAATAAAATGGGTGATTAAAATGTAGTAAGCATAGAGGCAAGGGTGCAAAATGAACACAGAGAAAAGTGGTTTGCTCTTTTTAAGAACATGGATATTTCAGAGGGATTCCGCGTGGTCTTGCAAGTTCTTGAATCTCTTCCTTAGGCCTTTACTAGGATGCCACATGGTACAATTTACTTAACTCCTCTGAACATCATTCCCCACCTGTAGAGTAAAGATAAGAATCACATCTTTCAAGGTTGTTGTTAGGTGTCACATAGATTAAGGTAAATGACTTGATCTATTCTAAAATGCTTTAAGTGAGGATCTACCATGGTGAGTCAAAGGGAATCTGAAATAAAGCAACTGCAGTTGGTAAAGGGCTTATCAAATAGTTTCAGCCCAACAGGAATTACAGAACTCTCCTCACCTACCCATATGATCTAAGGTTTCCACCATCATGAGAATACTTAGTTATAAATAAAATCATAGAACTGAAATTCTTTTATTATTATTATTATTATACTTTAAGTTCTAGGGTACATGTGCATAATGTGCAGGTTTGTTACATATGTATACTTGTGCCATGTTGGTGTGCTGCACCCATCAAATCGTCAGCACGCGTCAACTCGTCCTTTACATCAGGTATAACTCCCATGCTTAATTAAATAGAATATTTAGGCATGCTACTCTTTAGAGGATAAAGAAAGTGATAAGAAAGCAAACTGATAATAGGGAATTAGTAAGAAAAATAACTCCAGGCTATGTCTTGGAGATAGTAGACATTTCAGATCAATCTTTCCTATCTTTTTTACTTACTTTCTATGCTACACACAGAGAACATATTTAGAAAGCTGAACCTTAGGCAGCATAAAAGCATCATCCAAGAACATTTCTTTCATGTTCATTATACACACTCTACAGCAAAGGCTGGAAAATGGGTGGCTATATTTAGCACAGACTTCTGAACAACACAGTCTAGAAAAATACTATACTAATCAATTTTTAGGTAAAAACTTTAATTTATCATCCACTCAATATTAACAGTAAAATGTTGTAACAGAGATTAATTTTAGACAGTTTGGAAAAGAAAAAGAATCTGCATCACTTGATTCCAAATTAGACCTCCTGTGGTTTTTATGCAAGCAGGTTTTAAAAACATATTCATTTTAATATTAACAAAATATTATCATTTACATAAATTACTATTTAAGTATAATTTCTGGGTAAAATTGTTAGCGTGAACATCTTTGACAAATGAATGATATAGCAATCTTGAAGCAATAGGTAACTTTCTTTTGAAACTCTGCCTAATGTCACTGGAATTTCTTGGCTATCTCTTGTATTTTCACATGTCAATCACATAATAATGTTCACTGATTTTTATTTTTCTTATTTCATGCTTCCTACCTTTTTTTTTTTCTTAAATAATAATGCTCTTTACCATTACCAAGTGTAGTTTGAAAGTTTTTGTGAACGATATCTATTTAAGGCAAAAGGAATCCTGAATTTGACAACTTTCTAATTGAATTAATATTAAGTGAATTTATATTTTGTAGAATCATGGCAGCAAAATTCAGCCAGTTATTCCAGCAGGTGGCTCCCTAGTACTGCCTGCTGATTTATGACTTTGTGTTTAAAGAATTGTCAGCATAAGCAATGAAAATTCGGATGTAGAATTTTAAATGTGCATGAGTTCTCCTGCCTTTCAGATTCTAATGAACTGCAGCCCAATGCCAGTTTGCCACATGGTTTCACTGTTGCTACAGTCTCTTCATGTAAGAAGCAAATGGCACAGAGAAGTTTGCTAACAAATTCAACAAAATTGTAACTAAATAGCTACCTTTGTGATTGTTTAACAGGACTTAATTGACTATATACATTGCACAAATAGGGATAATAAATGGCCTGGGAATTGTATCCCTCCTGGTTGTTTATTGCTGAAGCAAAAGATTCTCTCAGCAGTGTGCATTGTTATAAATCATTAAGAAGAAAAGAGAAGTGATGGAACCAAGATTAGAGACTGCATGTTACCACTGATGAATGCTTTTGTGTCTCTGCCCTAATCCCTTAATAAAGACATTTATAGATAATATAATGCATTTGTACTTTGATAATTTCCTCATTATTTCATTAGAAACAATGTTGCAGAGTAGAGTCAGAAGGGTAAAAATAAGAATTCTATTTCAGGTCTAGCAATTATTAACTACATAACCTGGGACAACCTACTGAACTTGGTTTTTCATTTGCAAGTGGAGTTCTCTAGATGGCAAATATCCATCTAGAGAATTGTTGGAAAAATTAGAGACAAGTTCTTTAAAATTCTTGGAATACATTAGATGCTCAACACATTATACTTATTATTTTCATAAGCAATCATATTTAATCCTTACCACAATCCTATTTTTTCTGCAATGTATTGTTATTTCAACTAGCTTTGAAATGTGCAGAGCCAAACATTAATTCCATTTACTGATGACAAAAAAAAAAAAAAAATCACATGGTTTAAAAGAGTCTCTTCTAATAACACAACTAGTTTTTCTATGGTCCATTATTATGTTACTGTCAAGCAGAAATCAGCAAATCTGGAGATAAATACTGGGTTGACTACTGTGTTTTCAATCTAAGAAATTGTTTCTTTTTTCATCTCAATAGTTGCAAGCAATCACAGGGATATTTAAGAAAATACATTTTAGCTTTGGGAAGACAAAGAAATTAACACAAACAATTGCTCAGATTGACAAGTTTTTAGAACTACCATTTTTAAAATTTGCTACCATTTTATTGAAGGCAGCAACAGTCATTGTTGAGACAATTCAGGCATGAGCTACATCGGAAAGTTCAGCCTCAACATTATAACAATTTAGGTAGAAGTTTTTATGTTCTGAATTTTCTCTTAAATAGCAACTTTTTGATAAATAAATATAATCAGATGTAAGTCAGCAGCTACTTTTTTAAAAGTTTTTATATTCATGTGTATGAAGAGAATTTTCTTAATCACCTTTCTCGCAACTAAAGTATTTTAATTTCTATTTTTTCTCTTTAACTTTTTCACTTTTGAAAATTAATTTTTAACTAATAAGTTTAAAATTGGAAAATGTGGCCGTGCACGGTGGCTCACGCCTATAATGCCAACACTTTGGGAGGCCGAGGGCGGGGGATCACGAGGTCAAGAGATCCAGACCATCCTGGCAAACATGGTGAAACCCCGTCTCTATTAAAAATACACAAATTAGCTGAGCGTGGTGGCGTGTGCCTGTAGTCCCAGCTACTCTGGAGGCTGATGGGGGAGAATCACTTGAACCCAGGAGGCGGAGGTTGCAGTGAGCCGAGATTGCACCACTACACTCCAGCTTGGCAACAGAGTGAGACTCTGTCTCAAAAATAAAATAAAATAAAATAAAATAAAATAAAAAGTAAAATTGGAAAATGAAAGAAAATAGACTTTGGGAAGTCAAGAGAACATTTTAAAAAACTTTTCATTATGAAAAATTTCAAACGTGCAATAATAGAAGATAAAAATAAACCTGCATGTACGCTTCATGTTTTCAACACTTATTATTTTATCAATCATCTTCCTTTGTTGGCTATGGTTTAATTAAGCCTACTGTATATTTCTTATGTGATAGAGTATTTAAATGTGCAAGTCAACATATGATTGATGATTGTAACACAAATAGAAAGCTGTCTTGTGTTCTCAGATTATCTGTACTAAATACCTTCAATTCATTGTGAATCTCCTTCCTAGTACTTTGCCTCAAAGCTTAAATTCACCTGCAGGAGATAATCAGACACTGTATTTTTCAATACAATAATCAACCTGTGCCTCATACAATTAATCCTAAGTATGTTTCTCCTTCTAGTATCACATGCTTCTTAGATAAAGTCCTTTTCTAAGTAGAAGGGTTGTATTGTTAATTCAGAATAATATTGTGTATTTTCAGAAAGCAGTGTATTTTTCTAGGAAAAATCTCAGAGCCAATAGTCCATACTGGATAAAAGCTGCTTCTTATTCATGAAGCTAATGCTAAATGTATGTGAATAATTTATCTTTTTTGCTGCACTTAATAGCAACAAATTTCTTTTATAACTGAATGCTATATATGGAAACTTGTTTTGTCCTGCTACTTAGTACATTAAGGAAAACAAAAAGGA
Source organism: Theropithecus gelada (assembly GCF_003255815.1). Lineage (NCBI taxonomy): Eukaryota > Metazoa > Chordata > Mammalia > Primates > Cercopithecidae > Theropithecus > Theropithecus gelada. The sequence goes on from NC_037684.1 coordinate 19,524,166, forward strand.
GTTGTTATCCCTTTGTATTACCAGTGGTGATAACAATATTTCTTATTTATGTTGAGGTGAAGTAGTATAATGAGTTACATTTGCGTTTAGTTATGCGGGTTTGCATCTAAACTCTATTCCTTATTTACTATTGTGTTTAAGGTCTTCCATCTGCTGTGTCTCATTTTGACTCCCTGTATATGATGACATGCTCATTATTGTATGTAAATGTAATATACATTTATATGCAGATAAATATTTATATACATATATTATTTATATATTTTGTTTTTAGGCTACGTATAAGGTACATACAGTAATGGGTATATCATTATATAGAGAGAGTCAAAGGAGACACAGAAGATACAGAAGAAATTTATATATATATATTTGAAATGTTCAAATATATTCTATAGGCCAAACTAATTAATAGCATACCTATTGTAACACTATTTTCTCAATTTACTATTATATGTATAGTGCATAGATATTATATATTGTATACGTATATAATATGTATTATACACGTGTATAATATGTACATATTATACACATATATATGAATTTATATATATATATGAACGAAAGCTCTTAAGTTCAAGCTTCTGTGGTGAATGTCAGAATGGAACTTGGAGGAACTTGGGGATGAAAAATTAGGAAGAAAGTAGCAAAAGAGCCTGTTGCTTTTGAATGAAAAAAAATAAAAAAAGATCTAACTCTGGATTTAAAGGGAGGAATCAGAACAACTTACCAGACCAAAACAAAAAGGCACCAAAATCATACTCTGGAAAGGAACTGGAATTTCTTTGAATGGCTTCTGTGGAATTTTTCCAGTAATATTTGCTTTCCTAAAAGATAACCTGTATGAAACAAAAACAATTATGTTCAAGTACAAGAAGTTGAAGCTGCCTAGTAGTAGCTGGGCCCTTTTTCTTAACCTGATCGAGTATTCGGCATACATTTTACCACGGATTTCTTGAAGGTAGACACTATTATCGTCACCTTACTTTGTAAATGTAATACTAAGTCACCACAAGGGGAAGTCCTTGATGCTACTTTTTTCAGGGATACATCTAGAATTAAATAATTCCTGGTAGAGTGTTCACAGGAAACTTCACAAATCAAATCACTTGATCCAAAGGATCTCAGTTGCTTAGTGTGTATCAGTCCTCTGATTTATATCACATGCCATCAGAAACAAAAAGTTTATACCCAGGCATTACTTTATGTTTGAAGAAAAATAGTAAAGCAGGAAAGAAGTGATTCATGTCCGGTATATACTCCAGTATGAAGCAAAGTTGTAGCTTTTTCAGAAACTTAACTCTGTCTGAACTGAGGCTCAGGACTTTGTCAAAGTAACTTGTTTTTCCTTTTCTGACATCAATTTTTTTTTACTAAATAAACAGATTTAATTCTAGAGCATCCAAGTTAATGCTTAAATGAGAAAAGCCAAATGTAAAATAAATAAAACCAAAATTAAAAAGTTATAACTTTTCTACTTAGATGAACGTTCTCCATTTTTATTCCACACATATCTTTGCATTCTTTATTTCTGGTCTTATTTCCAACCCATTCTCTGGTTTTAAATGCTTGATATTTAAGTTTTAGTTCAGTGTAATCTGCGGAGAGGTTACTGAAGTCATGCAGTGGTAACATCTGCATATCTTCTTGAAAGTATACATGGTTATTGTTACCAGGTAAATAGTTCATTTGTCTAGAAGCTCTTCAATGTCTGTATTCTGTAGGCCAAACTAATTAATAGCACACCTATTGTAACACTATTTTCTCAATTTACTATACCATGAAAAGTTATCAATACATTCATTTTGTTAATTTTTTATTCATGCAAGAAGTATTTATTTAGCAACTACTGTGAGTCAAACAATGTTTTAGGGGTTGGAAAATCATAACTTCAATGCAGTGTCAAGGATATGGGTTTGGATGTCATATAACTTAATGGTAAAAATGGTAGCTGTGTAATTTGATGCCCGTGACAACTTTTCTGAGTCTGAATTTCTTCACGCAAAATATTGGTATAATAGTATCCCTTTTCAATAGATTCTTCTAAAGATTAAATAATTTATGAAAAATATTATGATCATAAAAAGCATGTAGTGAAGACTCAGTGATGTTGGTTCCCTTTGCTACAGCATAAGATCTAACACAGACCACCTGCTTTTGAGATTGTGACATATTTTCCAGGGAAACAGTTAAACAATTACAGATAATTAGGATACAAGGGAAAAATATCCCAATAGAGGTATATATATGCAATGTGCCAAGGAGAATATAAAGAGATGGATCTGCTCCTTCTTGAAAGACCCAGAAGAGATATGCCAAACAAATATTTCAAGTAGAGAATGTGGACGGTTATCTGTTATTTTGAGTTGCCATTAATACACTTTATATATAATTCTATAGTAGCACTTGCCTATACCATGTGGTGTGTTTCTTAATATACTTATCTCCCTTTTGTCTGTTCACTTCCTTAAGTTACTAAGTATGGCTATTTGTTTTAATATTTCTAGCACCTGGCATAATACATGGTACACAGCATATATTGTCAAATATTTTGTTATAGCGATAACTATCCCAAAACACGAAGGTCAGAAGATACAGGTTATGTTCAGGAAACAGTAATAGTATTTTTAGCCATGTAGGAAGAGTAGAGGCCAAACTGGGAAAGGTCGTGAATGCCATAGTAAGAATTTAAAGTCAGTCTTGCAGGTATTGACTAGCCATTGACAATTGTTAACTGGGGAGGGCTAAAGCTTTAGTAAGCGAAGAAAGTAGAAAATACAGTTCTCCATTTTATTAAATTATTACTTTATTAAAGTTAAGAATATATGGGATCAATTTACAAAGCTCTGCTTTTCTTAATTTAACAACTCCCTGTTAAAGTGCCTAAATTATGTTTAGTTGTTTTACTTTGCATAAAGATCTAGGGTGGCTGGCTTGGACAAAATTATTTTTATACAAATATAATATTGATTTTTTTATACGGGACAAGCATAACTGATGCAGGAGCACAGATTCAAATTGGAATCTAATTAGAAGGCAAGGAGTAAAAACTAAAATGCACATTTGCAATTATATCCAAAGTGTACTTTAATTACAATCTTTGCTCACATCAGACTACAGTCACGATAATTTGGTCTCTGTGCCCTAGATTCATTGGATGTTCTCAGGGTGCATGTAACTAACGAAACTAAAAAACACCTGTGAAAGATCTAGCAGTCTTTTGGAGTCCAGGTGACAATTTTAGGAACATGTATTTCTGCTTGTTTCTTAAAGAGCAAAAAGTTGGTGAAATTCCCCTTTTCTAGAAGAAATTATATTTTTTATTCTATTGTGGCAGATTGAATGCTGATGTATATATAGCAATTGTTCTCATTTTGGTAGTATTAACACTATCTTTGGAGCTGTTCAGTGCCTCTGATATTTTCAAACATCTATGCATTCACAGTGAATAGGACTGTTTTATAGACATTAGTGTTCACAATGAGAAAAAGTCACATATTAAGCTGAGTATGATTGTTTATTTAAAACCAGATCAGTTACCGAGAGCTTGGCTGGGCGCGGTGGCTTACGCCTGTAATTTCAGCACTTTGGGAGGCTGAGGTGGGTAGATCAATTGAGGTCAGGAGCTCAAGACCAGCCTGACCAACATAGGGAAACCCTCATCTCTACTAAAAAACAAAAAGTAGCTGGGTGTGGTGACGTGTGCCTGTAATCTCAGCTACTTGGGAGGCTGAGGCAGGAGAATCGCTTGAACCCAGAAGGCAGAGATTGCAGTGAGCCAAGATTGCATCACTGCACTCCAGCCCGGGTGACAGAGCAGACAGAGCAAGACTCTGACACACACACACACACACACACACGCAAGAGAGAGAGAGAGAACAACTTAGTGCCATTCAAAGCACTCAGAGAAAGGGGTTATTAGAAATGCTATAACATTCTTTTTCTTCCATGACTAGTCACTTTCAGGATTTTAAAAGAATGAGATGCTCAAGAATTAGTGTAAGACAAAACTGAGAAATGGAAATTGATGTTGCCTTAAAGCAGATTTTTAAAAAATCAGTTAAGTAAAATCTACAGTTCTGAAAGATTGGTTTCTAAAGAGTTGGGCCAATTTAAGAATGGTACGATGGACAAAGTATGCGTTTTTATAGTTTTAGAAACATGCACTTACACAATGATAGACTCAGAAGTAATCCTTGTGACCGAGTTCAAATCCCTAACTAATACAAGCATTGCATCTAGAGTCTTTATGGCTCTACATTTGGACGTCTATCTTTGACAATGATGGAGGAACTCCCTTCCACCACTGCATGGGGAAGCTTATTTCATTTTTGTAAAACTCAAGCTTTGAAGAATGTTATTTTACACTCTGGAGGGCACACGTCAAGCCCACAATAGTGGTTACCTTTGGCCAAAGGTAACATAAGGGTAGGGATTGGGCGTAGTATTTAAAAGGGACTTTTGTTTTAACTGAAATATTTCATCTTTTAAATTTACTGCTTTTTTGTGTAAACTAATTAAAATAGATTTTATATAGGCTTTTTTTTTTTTCTGTTAATCAAAATTATTCTCCTTTTAGTTTCTACAGTTTTATTTTAAAACTAAAATAAGTGGCCAGGCACGGTGGCTCAGGCCTGTAATCACAGCACTTTGGGAGGCGGAGGCGGGCAGATCACGAGGTCAGGAGATTGAGACCATCCTGGCTAATACAGTGAAACCCCGTCTGTACTAAAAATACAAAAAAATTAGCTGGGCGTGGTGGCGGGCGCCTGTAGTCCCAGCTACACGGGAGATTGAGGCAGGAGAATGGCGTGAACTCGGGAGGCAGAGCTTGCAGTGAGCCGTGATCCCGCCACTGTACTCCAGTCTGGGCTGTTCACAGAGCGAGACTCCGTCTCAAAAAATAAAAATAAATAAATAAATAAATAAAATAAATAAGTACATGCCCATTTTATCTTTAACATTTTTAAGGTTTAAAATTTTTAAATTATTATGGGTACATAATAGTAATATATATAATATACATTTATATATTTTATATAAATATGTATTTATCTATTATGTAATATATTATATAATATATTATGCTATATAATATATAGTATGCACTATATTTATATATTATATTATTTATATATTATATAATATATAATATATATTATTATTTAATATTTAATAATATTATATATTATATTATATATAATAAATAATATATATTATAATATATATTATAATATAATATATAAATATAGTGCATACAATGTGTAATGATCTGATCAGGATAATTGGGGTATCCATCACCTCAAGCACTTATTATTTCTTTGCATTAAGAACTTTCCAATTCTACTCTTTTAGTTACTTTAAAATACACAAATTGTTGTTAAATATAGTTATTCTATTTGCTACTGAATCGTAGGTAATATCTATTCCAACTGTAGTTTTGTACCCATTAACCATTCCCACTTTGTCCTCTGCCTCCCTGCTACCTTTCCCAGTCTCTGGTGACCATCATTCTAATCTCTATCTTTGTGAGTCCAAGTTTTAAAATTTTTAACTCCCACGTGAGTGAGAAGATGCAATATTTGTCTTTCTGCATGTTGCTTATTTCACCTAACACAATGTCTTCCAGTTCTGTTCATATTATTGCAAAGGACAGGATCTCATTCTTTTTTTATAGCTGAATAACATTTCATTGTATATGTGTTTGACATTTTCTTTTTTTTCATTAATTTATATTTTTGAGATGGAGTCTTGCTCTGTCGTGACATTTCTTTATCCTTTCATCCACTAATGGACACTTAGGTTGGTTCCATATATTGGCTATTGCAAATAGTGCCAAATAAACATGGGAGTCCACATATCTCTTTGTTTTACTGATTTCTTTTCTAGTGAATATATACCCAGCAGTGGGATTGTTGAATTATATGGTAGTTTTATTTTTAGTTTTTTGAGGAACTTCTAATACTGTTCTCCACAGTGACTGTACTAATTTATATTCCCACCAACAGTCTACACATGTTCCCCTTTCTCCCTATTCTCATCAACGTTTGTTATTGCATGTCTTTGTACAAAAGCTATTTTGAGAGGGGTGAGATGATATGTCATTAAAATTTTAATTTGCATTTCTCTGATGATTGGTGATGTTGAACATTTTTTCATATGCCTGTTTGCCATTTGTATGTCTTCTTTTGGGTGAAGTTCATTAAGATCTTTTGCCCACTTTTAGTTGCCTTATTTAATTTTTCCTGTGGAATTGTTTAAGTTTCTTATTAATCCCCAGCATATGCCAATTTCAAAATGGTGGCATTTCAAATATATAAAAATAGCTGTAACTTCTTTGCAAATTATTCCAGGGGAAATATTTTCCTTTCATTTAACCATTCTTTAAATTTGTCATAACAAATATTTGTTAACTAAGAATAAGTTATTGTTTTTAAAAAGATATTTTTGTCCAATAAAATGTGCCTAAAAACAAAAAGTTATAATAAATGACATGATCAGTGACTGCCTGAGGCTGGCAGGCGAGTGGTAAAAGAATTGACAGAGAGAAATGAGTTTAGAAAGGTAGATTCATTAGAGAAAAGAGGGAGATACGTTACAAGAGGGCAACGAGTAATACAGCAGACGCAAGGCTGCCTGCAAAGAGGCAGGAGCTGGAGGAAAGTTTTGTAAGGTTGTGCTGCTTGGTCTGATTGCTTGCAAACAGGATGCTTGGGTGTAGGTGGGCCGTGAGCTAAGTGATTGTAACTGGATGCTTGGGTGCAAGTGGGCCGTTTTTGGTGGACCCCAGTTCTCATGACATTTGCTCCTCTCTACCCCTGTTTCTGTTCCTACCAGCTAAGCCCATTTTTAAATTTTCGTCTTAGAGCTCCACAGTAAATATTCCAATATCTACCACAGTAAAACTGTCAACAGACATAGAGCAAAGACCAAGGCAATCATCTGCGTGGAAGGATCAGAGAAGACTTCACCAAGAAGGTGACATTTATCAAAGTCGATGAACTAGGACAAAAGCAGCAGTGAGAGGGGTGGAACAAATTCAAATTAAGATACTAAGGCACAATTGACATACTTTTGTGATTGACTAAAGAAAGGTGAATAAAAAGAAGAGAGAGGCATGAGTGTTGGATGATACCAAGGTCACTATCTCGTATTCAGGAGCTTGGACAGAAAATTTTAGTTAATTATCCTGTGAAGAGGAAAATCATTTACACAGTTCAAAGTTTTAAAGGGGACCATTAAAAAATCTTCCTGTCTCCCGGCTCCCTAGTTCTCATTTCCATAGGCCAGGGAAGATTTTATATTTGTTTTAAAGATAATTTTATTGAGTTAATTGACATATAATAAACTGCACAGTTTGACAAGTTTTGATATATGCATACACCTATAAGACTACACTGCTATCAAGATAACACATATATAAATCATCCCCCAAAATTTCCCTGAGCAGCTTTGTGTTTCCTCCCTGCTGCCCCTTCCTGCATCCTCCCATACTTAGCCAATCTCTCATCTGCTTTCTGTAACATTTATTTAATTTTATATAAAGGAAATTATATACAAACTCTTCTTGTACATCTGGCTTATTTCACTTAAAATAATGTTAAGATTCATTCATATTGTTGTGTGCATTAATACTTTATACCTTTCTGTTGCTGAGTAATATCACATTATATGAATATACCACAATTTCTTTACCCAATAACTTGTTGATAGGCATATGGATTGTTTATAAGTTTGGACATTAAAAATATAGATGACATAAACATCCCCGTATGCATTTTTAAATAAATGTTTGCTTTAATTTCTCATGAGTAAATACCTAGGAATAGAATGCCTGGATTTGATAGGTGTATCCATGTATTTTTAAGGTGTTACATTTTTTTCAAAGTGGTTGTACCATGTTATAACTCCATCAGCAGTGGTTGCAGTTTCAGTTACTTCATATCTGTACTAACAAGTGATATTGCCAATTTTTAAAATTTTAGGCATTTTAATAGATGTTTAGTGGTAGCTCATTGTGGTTTGAGTTTTAATTTTCCTGATGAATAATGTTATTGTGCAACTCTTTATATTCTTATTTCCCAACTGCAAATCTTTGGGAAAGTTGTTATTCATGTCTTGTGACCAGTTCTCTCTTGAGTTGTGCACATTTACTGTTGAGTTTTGAGTCTTCTTTCCTCTTTCAAAGGTATCAGTGATACAAAGCCTTTGTCAGATATGCCATTTTTAAATATTTTCTCCAAGTCTGTGGCTTGTCTTTTAATTATCTTAGGTGTCCTTTGAAGAGCAGATGTTCTCAATTTTGATAAAGTACAATTTATTTATTTCAAGTAGATCTTACTTTTTATGTCGTAGCTAACAAATTACTGCCAATGGAAAATTTTCTCCTGTGTTTTCTTTTAGAAATTTGATAGTTTTTCACCATGTTAGCCAGGCTGATCTCGAACTACTGACCTCAAGTGATCCGCGCGTTCTGGCTTCCCAAAGTGCTGGGATTACAAGCGTGAACCACTGTACCTGGCCCTTGTGCACTTTTGCTGAAAACCAATTGACCACATGTGTATGGAATTATTTCTGGACTCTACATTGTCTTTTTTGAATCCTATTGTCTCTTTTGATGTCAACACTGCATTTTCTTATTTATTTAAACTTTAAAATAACTTCTGAAGTCAGGTACTATAAGTCTTTCAACTTCTTCTATGTCAAATTTGCTTTGGCTGTTCTAGGTCCTTTGCATTTCTACATGCACTTTAGAATTGGCTTTTCAATTTTTAACAACAACAACAACAACAAACAGAAAACCAAAGCTTGCTGGGCTTTTAATTGGGAAGGCATGGATCAATGTGAGAAAAATCTTAAAAACACTGAATTTTCCAAAAGTTGAACAACTATCTCACTCCACTCTGCTTATTCATGTCTCTTTTAATTTCTCTCAGTGATTTTTTTTGTTGTTTTCAGTGTGCAGGTCTTGCATATCTTTTGTCAGATTTGTGCCAAAGTAATCAATATTTCTGATATTTTAATATTATACCCATCACTTTTAGTTATTATTAGTGGAAAGTTGGTATGTATTATCTCGCCCTCTATCACCAGAAGAGTCCTACAATTGCTTGTTTTTCCTCATCCTGCTTAAGCTCTCAGCAATGTTTTACTTAGCTGAGCATTTTTAAAATTATTTCAACAATCTCTTCTCTTGATCTCTGCAGTATCATACTCTCTTGGCTTTATTCACTTATTCTTCCTTCTGAAATTGCTTTGTTTAACCTCAAAATATATAAGTATCACAGGCCTGAGTCCTTTGTCCTTTATTTTTCTACTTCCACACTTTCTCATTAAGTTCTCTTCATGGCATTAGATATCATCGATTTGCTGATGTCTCCAAAATATGCCCCTAAATTTGACCATTCCAAAGGTCAAATAATTTGTGATGAGTACATTACAGGATTGGTCATCATTTGTGCTGAGTACATTAATATTGAGTGATCTACTTAAAATATACATTTGAATATCCAGTTGTTGTCTTAACCTTAAAATTTCCCTCTGTAAACTTCTTCAATTTCAGTAAATTCTACTACAATATACCCTGTTGTTCAATTCCTGTAACAAACGGTTACCCTGAACTCTTCTCTATACCCCCATGTTTAACTCCTCTTTTACTTTGTTTGATTCACCCCCAGATTCTATTCTAAATCCATCCATTTTTCCTGTTTTCTATTTACACCTTTCTAATCTAAGTCACAGTTGTTTTTCACCAGGATTTCTCAATAAATTTCTCTGATTCAACCCTTGGCCTCTTATATTCCTTTCTCTGGATGGTAACTAGAATAATCTTTTAAAAATGCAAAAGAGATCCCATCTAATCATATTACTTCCCTATTCAAAATGCTCCAAGATCTTCCTGTTGCCCTTGGGATAAAATCAAATTTCTTTATGAATACCTACAAAATCTTTACGTTATCTGACTTTAGGAAACCATTATTATTTCTATTCTTTGACTTGACCAAGCCCATCTTCTCCTTTAGAGTTTTTTGCACCTGATATTTTCTCTGCTTTAAAACTTTAACCCTTCACTTTCCTATATCAGATCTGTCTTCTTTTAAATGCAGAGCAAAAATACCACCTCTTCAGTGCCCATTTCCTACTTACTTTAAATTAGCTCCTGTACACTACTCCATCTAATTCACATATTTTGAATCTTATTTCTAATTGATATTATGATTTATTCATTTACTTATTAATTTTTCTGTCTCAAGCTACTAGAACATAAACTGTAGAAGATTCCTTGTTTGTCTAATTTACTACTCTATTTCTAGTACCCAGAATTCAGGACCTAGTACATGGTATATTTTGGATAGATATTTATTAAATGAATGAATGACTCAATCAAATTTGGGAATAAGTAAAGCCACTAAATCTTTTTTATGTAAAACCTGCTACCAAAACAAGTTTTCTTAAACCTACTATGTAAGAATTCTTGGATCATTTTTATGTACCTTTAACAGTTCCTTTGTTGATTCTGGTTGACTCTATTATTTTAACCATTCTAGAACACCACTCTAACAAATATTTCCAGCCTTTGATATCAAACTTCATATTAAATGTTGGTATATGATTTGAAAATTATTCTTCTCATCAAATCAATGATTAAGTGGTACTCAGCAGAGGCAGAAAAAGATGCCATGCTAGAGGATAAGCTTTATTCAACAAGATAGGTACCTATTAATCTATGCTTAAGTAATCCTCTTAATGTTACTATTACTCAGTTAATATTTATTACTTTTATTCCAAAAGTATCATATCATACTTTGCTGAAATCAATACATCTCATTGGCTGTATTTTGCTGATGAGTAACGTTAAAAACTCATTAGGGAAATTATGTTACTTTGTAATCATTTCCTCCCAAGGAAATGTTGGTTCTCAATAATCCTCCCTATGGATCCTACATGGTTATTGCCCATTGCATTAATAATCAATTCTCAAATTTATTAAAGATGTATGTTTCCAGAATGTTTCCAGAATGTTCCATTTTGGAAACTAAAATATGGATCTGTCATTGGTTATAATGTGATTTGTGTTTTCAGCATTTCCAATAATCATGGAAGTGGTCATGAAATTAAACCTTTAAATTCCAACATCATTTTGAAAGCAACTTTATAAGACTGAGATATATGAACTCACTTAAAGCAGGTAGGTGGTTTCTTATGACTTCCCAATTTACTTTGAGCTAGAATATGCTCTTTCTGATGTTTACTCTTTTTATTCCTGTTTAAAAAGCTAGGCTGTAGCAGGTCATAAAACTTCAAAGTGAAGCTACTGACGAGGACGGTATACAGATCTTATTTTGAACTTTATTTTAAATGAGATTTCAGATTTCATTGGAGGCAGAGAATTTGAGGAAATGGGACACATTAAAGACAAGCATATTTCATCTGTAAAAAATCTGCAACTTTAAATATCATAAGACAATTATGAAGGATGTTCACAGCAATGAAACAGGATGAGCAGTTTGTTTTGATAAGCGGTTGTAAAATCAGGAAAGAGGCACTAAGAATGTAGAAGTAGAGAATAATGTAAAAGGATTAACATTGATTCATTGATAAAAAAAATACATTGAATAAGTTGGTGAGAAAAATCAAGAATGAATTATCTGAACAGAATTTTGCCAAATTAAAACTTTCCTTTGAACTTTGAGAAATGTTTTTGTAAACAAGAGATTTAAACTATGCATGGGAATTTGTGTTGGCAGAAAAACAAACTACATATGAGCAAATCAGTTAACAGTGAAAGTAATCCTGACCCCAAACAAGCAAAAGCTCAATGACTGTGGATAATACCAGATTATGATCAGCTAAACACAATGAACAATTAAAAAGAGTTTTCTTTTTTAAAAAATAACTTTATGCCTTTTATTCATTTTACTATTCTTTGCATTGGAAATATCCACCCTGCTAAATCATTTTCTTTGTTTATTTAGAGACTAACCATCCTGAAAACTCCATTCTTTGTGATTATGAACAATATTCCTTCAATAAGAATAGAATTCACACTTGTATTCATCTTTGTATAAAAATGAAGCCTAGAAGGGTAGACCCAAACATGGTAAATGTTAGAAGGATTTTCTAAAAAAAAAAATTCTAAGAAACATTTTTATTTGTTAGAATATTATAAATTGTACTTTTTATTTAGTTTCGTATTGATAAACAATAAATTTTTAAGAAAAGTATGCCCATGCAATATTTGGGACATTGTTTTTTTAAAATTATACTTTAAGTTCTGGAATACATGTGCAGAACATGCAGGTTTGTTATATAGGTATACATATGCCATGGTAGTTTACTGCACCCATCAACCCATCATCTACATTAGGTATTTCTCCTAATGCTATCCCTCCCCTTTACCCCCAACCCTGACAGGCCCCAGTGTATGATGTCCCCCTCCCTATGTCCATGTGTTTTCAGTGTTCAACTCCCACTTATGAGTGAGAACATGTGGTGTTTGGTTTTCTGTTCCTGTTTAAGTTTGCTGAGAATGATGGTTTCCAGTTTCATCCATGTCCCTGCAAAGGACATGATCTCATCCTTTTTTATGGCTGCATAGTATTCTATGGTGTATATGTGCCACATTTTCTTTATCCAGTCTATCCTTGATGGGCATTTGGGTTGGTTCCAAGTCTTTGCTATTGTGAACAGTGCTGCAATAAACATACTTGTGCATGTGTCTTTAGAGTAGCATGATTTATAATCCTTTGGGTATATACCCAGTAATGGGATTGCTGGGTCAAATGGTATTTCTGGTTCTAGATCTTGAAGAATTGCCACCCTGTCTTCCACAATGGTTGAACTAATTTAAGCGCCCACCAACAGTGTAATAGCACTCCTATTTCTCCACATCCTTTCCAGCGTCTCCTGTTTCCTGACTTTTTAATGATTGTCATTCTAACTGGTGTTAGATGGTATCCATTATGGATTGTATTTTAAGATGTGTTTTTCCCTTACATCTGCTTTTCAGTATGTGTTTTTCCCTTACATCTGCTTTTCAGTATCATGCACAGGAAATCTATGCAAGGTGTAAGAATTATATTTGTTTATACCATATTTCATGCTTATCTCTAAGTGAATCTGGCAAAGCTGAAGATATACATAATACAACTGACAAATCAATCTTAGATTATTAAAAATATGTGGAGAGAGGGAAATAAGTGTGCTAAACTTAAATAGTAATTGAGGATTCAAATAACTTGCTGGTCTCCTGAAAGTCTTATGGAACATCTGTCTAACCCAAAATCAGGTCTCATGCAATGTTAAAATATCAAGATGTTTAAAACGTTTGGATCTCTACTGTTGAGACTGGGCTTATGTTGACCAAATAAAATAAATCAACATTGGTATTTCTTGCAAAAATCCCTAATGTAAAGACAGACAGGCTATTTTGTCTAAATAATCTGCAATGATTATGTATACTGATTGACTTCATGAGATCATTACCGTCCTACTTTTGCCAGTGTTGAGAGTCTTACTTTTTCTAATCTTATTATTAAGCCCTCCTGCTGAGAAGGCTCCCTCTCTGATCTCTGACCCTCGAGTTGCCACTTAATGGAAAAGTTGACAAGGCTAAATCTCTTAACAAAAAGAGAAGGAGGGCTTACTTTCCTGAATGCAATATTGAGAATTCAAACCAAAGCTTGAGAGAATAACTTGATAAGGTCCTTGGGAAGGATACCCTGTTAACATTTGAAACAAAAACAAATACAGTCCTGAATTTTCCAGTTCTATTCATAACAGAGATTCAGAGAAAGACATATAAGCTAGAACGGAAGCTTGCACTGTGACCATCAGCATTCTAATATTTTTCTGTGCTGCGCTATAGAGCCTGTCACATTGTGACAGATTTTTATTTTAAAGTGAACAATAAATACTATCAATAGGGAAAGATAAGAAAAATAAGACACAAAGGAGTTGGCTGGTTCTGCATGTTAATAGCTTCCACTTGCATAGCATTTTATTTAAAAAATCCTTCTACATAAACATGTTCACTGTTGTTCATCTTGCATGGAACCTTATATATTGCAATTTCTGCACCTAAACCACAACTGGGAATGAGCTCTAAAAAGCATTGCTTTAGGCAGCCACTTAAACATGATAGCCTTGTTTAAGTAAGATTTTATTTTTCAATTTATACTTTCTAGTCCTTACTTTGAATCATTTTGTCATAAACTAGACTATGGGTCAATGGGAAGACTTTGATATTTTGGGTCAGGGAGCAACGAGATCTGGCTCACAGTGCCTATAAGGTGCCAGATATTTTTCAAAGGTGCTGTGGTATAGTAGGCAGAATTTCAAAAAGAATCTTGAAGATTCCTTGAATAGTATCTTGTACATGATAAGTGGAATGAATAAATGGATGGATCAATGGATTGAAACTCTTGCTTTAATCTGGTGTTTTATTTCCATCACATGGCTTTCTGTCTAGATTATCTCTTTCTAGATTACCTTTCTAGATTACCTCAGTTTCCACTGAAAAGCTTTTTTTTTTTTTTTTTTTTTTTTTGTAGTCCTCTCCTTATCAGCATAGGATCCTTTGTTTCTAAGTCCAGTTTGGGATTTCCTACATCATCACCCAAAACACACAGAGATCCCTGCTTCCACTTTTCTGGGAGGAGTATCTGATAATCTCTCAATGCAATCAGCTTTGTAAAGAGAAGAATGAATATAGAATCAAGTTGGGGGAATGGCAAAAATGGATGTCCAAGTCAGATAAGGTGGTTTACACCTGTAATCCCAGCACTTTTGGAGGCTAAGGTAGGAGGATTGCTTGGGCCCAAGAGTTCAAGACTGCAGTGAGTTATAATCACATCAACACATTCCAGCCTGAGTAACAGAGTAAGACCCTTTCTCAAAATGAGAGAGAGAAAGAAAGAAGGAGGAAGGAAGGAAGGATGGATGGATGGAAGGAAGGAAGGAAAGAGGGAGAGAGGGAGGGAGGAAGGAAGGAGAGAGACACAGAGAGAGGCTGTATAGGAAGATGCAGCTCAAGATGAGAGGACTGAAAGTGTGAATCATGAAAAATGGGCAAGAAACAGAGAGAGAAGAAGGAAAGGAAGAAAGAAAGAAAGAAGAAAGAGAAGAAGGAAGAAAGAAGAAAGAAAAAAAGAAGAAAAGAAAGAAAGAAAGAAAAGAATAAAGAAAGAAAAACAGAAGGAAGAAAGAAGAAAAGAAAGAAAGAAAGAAAAGAAGAAAGAAAGAAAAACAGAAGGAAGAAAGAAGAAAAAAAGAAAAAAGAAAGAAAAGAAGGAAAGAAAGGAAAGAAAAAAATCTAATGTTTCTTGAGAAGCTGTATAGGAAGATGCAGCTCAAGATGAGAGGACTGAAAGTGTAAATCATGAAAAATGGGCAATTTGAATAAATCCAGGGATATACAAGGCCGCAGACAGAACTAAGGAGCATGGGAATGGAATTGTTAGCAAGAAATAGGTCATAAGCGGAAAAAGTGAGGTTGACATTCAAGTTGGCCAGAAACATGTAGTTATGTAAGCAAGAAGAAATGTAGCCAATATGCATAGAATCAATATCATTTACTTGAGCATACATGCCTGCAGACTCCGGTTCTCCAGTTCCTAATTGAAATAGGTATAGCTTCTGTCGTCTACGTAGGAAGTACATTCGAAAATTTAACATTTCGATTTCCAGGTGAAATTTAAAGTCTCTTTAAGAGTGAGTTCACCTCAGTTTAACCTTGTACAGATCTTATTTTACTTACAGGCAATAAGAATAGCACAACCACACCTCCTCTTAGAAAAGCATACTGCAAACGTGTGTTAGATGACCCTGACACCTTTTATCTTAAAGAGTTCTCCTGTTACTTAGAAATGTTTTAAGTGAAATTAGGTAAAGCTATACATAGGAGATTTTGTAATTCCAATAAAATGAAAACTTTTCTAAGGCAATTTTTTATTTCTTCAAGATCCGCTGAATAGTCTATCCAGAAATATTACCATAATACTTTAGATGGTTTCCTACCTCTCCATTTTAGGACAGCTTCTCCAGTGCTCTTGAATATGATATTAAAAATATTATTTAGAATGCACTTTCTTCTTTTTCTTTGTTCTTCTGTTTTGTGTCAAAACTGCCTTCCTACTGAAAGCATCCTCTGTTTAATCCCATTACAATTGCATTTTTAATTAATTCGCCTTATTTTAGTGTTTTCGTTATCACTTGGTGTTTTATTAATCTATATGTCACAGAGTGTGCTGTAAATATAAAGTAAGTAGGTTGTGCCGTAAATGAAGTTATTTCATATATTTATTCTGTGCTATCTATGGAACTGCATGCTATAGTGAAAAAAACTGGTTTTGGATTCAAAATTATCTGGAATTGAGTCTTAGCTGTAACTGACTTAAGGTAAATGATGTATCTTCTCTGAGCCTTTGTACTCTCCTCTGCATGAAGAGTAAGTAGTTCATGGGCTTGTAGGAGCCAAGATGCCTTATTTAAATTTTAGCTCTAACTCTTACTAGCTGTGCCACTTTGGCAAACTAACTTAATCTTTCTGAACCACAACTTTCCATCTGTAAATTGGGGATTAAAATAATGCCTTCCTCACAGGAATTGTTGTGAAGTGTAAATAATATACTAATTGTAAAAGCATATCACAGTTATTAAGACTGATATAACATGTAAAGTAGAGAAATCTTTTAACTGTCTTACAGTGTTTCTAGAGTGAAAAGCATGGTAAGTTGTCTAAACCAAAAAGCTGAAATGCATTTTTTAAAACTGATCTTTAATCTGTCTCTCCTAATTCCTAACAGACACATATACACACACATACACATAGTGTTATTGAACTACAATACAACCAAATGGACCCAGCAGTACATCCATCCTCTGCAGTGGAATTCTACTATGGAAGCACCCTTTCTTTCTTTGTTTTCATAATAAAAACATATGTCTTTCATTGTAAGAACACACCCGCTGAAATCTATGGCAAGAAGTTGTATTTTCATAATCCTTGCCCATTGTTTCCGTTTTAACCTCAAACCTTCATATAAAATAGTATTATTCATGGAATGTATCTAATGGTTGCATTCACACTAGCTTTATGATTCATTTTCATAGACTGGTACAAGTAATTTTTTCCTAAGGAAAGCTGGAGGTAGGTTCAATAAGCATCCGGCCACTGGGAACTTGTCCCTCGGTAGCAGGGAAGTCCTTGTGTCGTCCCCCATCTGGAGAGTGGAGAAGTACTCATGGTCAGACCTCGCATTGTCTTAGGAGTTGAAAATTTCACTTTTAAAGATATGACCAAAACCAGCACTTTCTGATCTGTTGGAGGGGATCATACCATTTTTCCCAGAGGCTAATAGAAGGGGAAGAGTCAGATACTCTGTTGTGGTCAGATGGTGGCTGCCCATGTTTCATCATATTACAGGGGTACCAATAGCGTCTATTCAGTTTAAATGCTTACTGTGATACCTTTGGGAGAGTACTCTGAACATTTTTAATTTCTGCTGAAACGCACTTCAAAATCAAATTGAAAGTGAACATTATTGTGTCTTCCCCAAAACTTTAAAACCAATGAAGTCTGCTGCATTGCAGTATTCAAGCAGTTCTTGGAAATGCAAAATCCAAACTATGCTTTTAACACAAGATGTAAAGATGGAATTTGTAAACCTACTAATTGCCTTTAAAAGCACAGCCTGAGAGACTACTATGTTTCCTCTGAGGGACACGTCAGATGTCGAATCAGATCAGGGGGATTTTTAGTATTGCTTAAAGAGCCTACAGTCAAACAATTGATGTGATCCCACAAGCTAAATTTTATTGACTTTACTCAGGTCTAGCCTGCATGTTATGTACACATGCATATATAATTAGATAGCATGCGTGAAATAATAGACCAAGGGGTCTTAGTCATTTACGTACCATTTACTTCCTCTAACTGCCACCAGGATTCTAGCTAATGAGCTTGGCTCAGTTGATAATTATAGCAGAAAGTGAGTGTTATTAATTAAACAGTTACCATAGCATAATCATTAATAATTGGTTAATTCTGTGGCTTTTGGTGTCAGACAAATCAGTGACCAAGATCCCTGTTAAAAACTATGTTACCTTGTGTAAATTAGTCAATCTTTCTGAGTTCTAATTTTTTTTCACTTATAGACAGAAAAATAATAGTTTTGCAAAGGGTTGTTGTAAATTTTAAATAATATTACAAGGTAAATGTTTATTCATTATTTTTGTTCATTATAGTAGAATTTAGAGCCATGAAAATTCTGTTCCACTAAAATTACAATAAGACACTATTGCATTGTATGCTATTCCTATGAAACTATCAATGATATTCATCATAGAATTAGAAAAATAATTAAAAATTTATATGGAAACAAAAAGAGCCGGAATAGCCAAAGCAATCTTAAGCAAAAAGAACAAAGCTGAAGACATCACATTAACTGACTTCAAATTATTCTACTAGGCTACAGTAACCGAAAGAGCCTGATACTGGCAGGAAAACAGACAAATAGATCAGTGGAACAGAATAGAGCCAAGAAATAAAGCTATGTACCTACTACCATCTGATCTTCAACAAAATTGACAAAAACAAGCAATGGGAAAATGACTCCCTGTTCAATTGTTCAATGAATGGAAGTGGGATAACTGGCTAGCTATATGCAGAAAATTAAAACTGGATTCCTTTCCTTCTTTTTTTTTTTTTTTTTTTTTTTTGATGGAGTCTAGCTCTGTCGCCCAGGCTGGAGTGCAGTGGCGCTATTCCAGCTCACTGCAAGCTCCACCTCCCGGGTTCACGCTATTCTCCTGCTTCAGCCTCCCTAGTAGCTGGGACTACAGGGGTCCGCCACAACGCCTGGCTAATTTTTGTATTTTTTTTAGTAGAGACAGGTTTTCACCACATTAGCCAGGATGGTCTCGATCTCCTGACCTCGTGATCCGTCCACCTCGGCCTCCCAAAGTGCTGGGATTACAGGCGTGAGTCACCATGCCTGGCCAGATTCCTTTCTTATACCATAAAAAAATCAACTTAAGATGGATTAAAACTTTACATGTAAAACCTAAAACTATAAACACCCTGGAAGATGACCTGGGAAATAGCATTCTAGACACAGGCCCTGAAAAAGATTTCATGGTGAAGATGCCCAAAGCAAATGCAACAAAAACAAAAATTGACAAATGGGACCTATTTAAACTAAAGAGCTTCTGCACAGCAAAAGAAACTCTCAACAGAGTAAAAAGACAATCTACAGAATAGGAGAAAATATGTGACAACTGTACATCCAACAAAGGTCTAATATCCAGAATCTATCTGGAACTTAAACAAAAGAACAAGCAAAAAACAAACAACTACATTAAAAGATGGTCAAGAGACATGAACAGACATATTTCAAAAGAAGACATATAAGTGGCCAACAAGCATATGAAGAAATGCTCAACATCACCAATCCTTAGAGAAATGTAAATCAAAGCCACAATGAGATACCATCTCATACCCATCTGAATGGCTATTATCAAAAAGTAAAAAAATAACAGACACTGGAAAGGTTGCAGAGAAAGAGAATGCTTATACACTACTTGTGGGAATGTAAATTAGTTCAGCCATTGAGGAAAGCAATTTGATGATTTCTCAAAGAACTGAAAACAGAAATTCAACAGTGATCGTATTAGTTAGTATATACTCAAAGGAATATATGTTTTCTACCATAAAGACATATGCATTTGTATGTTTATTGCAGCAGTATTCACAGTAGCCAAGACATGGCATCAACCTAAATGCCCATCAACAGTAGACTTGGTAAAGAATGTGTGGTACATATACATCGTGGAATACTATGAAGCCATAAAAAGAATGAAATCATGTTCTTTGCAGCAACATGGATGGAGCTGAAGGTCATTATCTTAAGCAAACTAATGCAGGAACAGAAAAGCAAATGCCACAGGTTCTGACTTATAAGTCAGAGCTAACCATTGATTACACATGGACACAAAGAAGGGAACAACAGACACTAGTGTCTACTTGAGGGTGGAGGGTGGGAGGAGAGTGAGGGTAAAAAAGTACTACCTATTGGATACTATGTTTATTACCTGGGTGATAAAATAATCTGTATACCAACCCCCAGTGACCCGCAATTTACTTTTGTAAGAAACCTGAACATGTACCCCTGAACCTAAAATAAAAGTTAAAAAAAGAAACTATTGCATTGTAGGAAGTTGTTTACAAGAGTAAAATAAGTCTAGATTTCTCAATTCTTAGGAATATTAAAAATTAGAATTTCTCAGAAGAAAAGGGAAATGTAAATCTGATAAATGAGGTTAAGTTCTGAATCTGATTTAAAAGTATCAGCATGAATATATAAACTGATAACCCTGGTATATTTTAAGATTATGAGGAAAAACAAATTTCTTAACTCTATGAACTGAAATTATTTAGTAATACTTATCAATCAGTCGAAATAAGCAACCCTAGTGCACATACTACGGTTTCCAAATATCATTTTCCACTAAAATGAACCAGAGCTCATTGGAATCCTGGCACAACAAATACACAAGGTTAGCCTGGATTATTTTGTAACAGCCAGAATGCACAGGGGCTATCCTAGGCGGCTACTATTGTATTAAAAGGACTTAATGAGCCCTGGGGATGCTTCCACTGCCCAACAATGGAACTAAGTGACCATCAATGAATAAAATAAACCTAAAGGATAAAACACACCTAATGTATGAAACCCTATGAGACTATAAAGATAATAAAAAGAAGGTGAGATGGAATTCATTAATATTTATTTCACTTATTATTTTAAAATAAGCAAGAAAGTGAAACTGTCAATACTTTTTTCTGGCTTTTTATGTGTATCATTCACTGGAATACAAAATGGTAAATTAGGAGATTTTCTCTTTCTAGAAATAGTTTAGCTAATAAAGGAAGAAAGAATGATAAAATTAAAATGTCCTCATTTCACAAAAGCGCTAATGAATGAAGGGATCTAGGCATTTATCAACAACTATGAGTATCACAATAAGGGAAACAAGCAGGCATGTATAGCTTCTGAAAAAGGGACACAGCCCTGCCTATGAAAGCTCTTTGTCAAAAAAGAATAAATAAGTAAACATGAATATGACCAATCTTCTAGATTCAATTTACAGGGAGTATTAAATACAGAGAATAGAGAGTAATGTTAAACACCAGCAAATGGATGTAAGAAGAAAAATCCAGAATGTGGAAAACTATAAGAGACACAGCAACTTGGTTTCTTTAACAAATAAATGACAGAGAGGGAGACAGAGAAGAAGAAGAAGGCGGCGGACATCTGTAGACTGAAGAGCTATCAACCACTCAAAACATATACATTTTATTTGGAATCTGATAATAAAAAAGCAAATTATAAAAGAGAATGACAGTGAATAGCCAAAGGATGAGGCCAAGAAATAAGGGTTAATATTAATAAATGTGACAATTATATTGCAGTTATTTTATCAAAAAAGAGTAAATATCTTTTGAAATACACATTGATAAATTTACTGATAAAGTGATAGAAAATAAAAAGCTTTTTATAGAATTGTAGTTGGCATTTGTGTTTTCACTTACTCTTTTCGCTTACATTTATATTTAAAATAATAAAATCTATTACTAAGCTTTTAAAAAAAAATGTGACACTAGCCTTTAGATCACATGGCTAGAATTGAAACAACGATTTGACATTTCTGTCTTAAGCTTTTGCTCACGTGTACTTGGAGCTCCCCAAGGACAAGGGCTATAGCATGTCAGCTCTATATTCAAAGTGTCTGCAATATTGATGGTTCATAGTAGGTGTCAAGGAAATATTTATTTAAGCTGGTGTTGAATTTAACTATATTTAATCAGGTTAACTCAAACTTTAAAGATGTTCCCATATGAATGAAACGCACACTGACCTTTCCTGTTCATTTGATCACAAGACAGGAGGATGTATAAAAGTATTCATCATCATCATCTATTTCTCTCTCACTACTCCTTCAATAAATAACATTTCGTGAAATACTCTCCTTTTGGGATAATCACAACATAGCAATGTGGGACTAAAAAATTTGCTTTACTTAGTTTGAATAGTGCATGGCTTCATCAGATATGTGATTCTTAAGTTAAAAAGATACCATAAATTTCATTTTCCAGTATATTTTTTTTTTCTGATTTTGAGTAATATTTTGGAAAGAAGGGATCTTAAACTATCATCATCATCAAGACTTCCTGAGCAGCTTGGGAGATGTAGCCGTGCCCCAAATTTATAAACAAGTTCCTACATAGATACAGACAAAGATTGAACATCACAGATCATCCTACGCCTTGTTACGTACTTGGAAAATAAACTGTGACTTTTTATTCCAGATGATACAAAATTTAAAGGTTATTGGTTGACTTCTTTCCAAGTCAGTCATTTACTTGCTTTTTAATTTGGGGAGTTCTCAGGTACAAAATAAAGTAAAGCATACAAGATTTGCTGCAAGAAAATTTAATTCAACAGTGTGGCTAGATCATAATTCATTTTATGTTGTGTATTTTTAAGGACAAGAGAAGGAAAGGGAAAGAAGATTTACCAAATCCTTTCTATGTGCCAGGCCCTTTGTACATTATCTTTTAATTCTCAGGGCAGCGAGGAATGGGGGGTGGCATTTTATTCATTTTACAGTAGAGGAAGTGGTGGTGGGAGTGTGTATCAGTGAGGGTAACAGACTGATTAAACTTAACTCAAAAGTGATGAGGTAGGATTCACAGTGATTAGACTGACTCCTGTACCTATATATGCTCCTTCCCATTATAGTGAACTATATCTGCAGAATAACGAGGTTAGATTACTACTGAGTGGCAAGCCGAAAGGATGTTTTAACAGAGTCTTTCATACTAAATTAGATATCTATGTGTGACATAGAACCCAGGAAGACTTTGGTTGTATTTCAAAGAAAATTTCCCCCAATAGATGATGAAGGTGATTTTTTTTATTATTATTATACTTTAAGTTCTAGGGTACATGTGCACAATGTGCAGGTTTGTTACATATGTATACATGTGCCATGTTGGTGTGCTGCACCCATCAACTGGTCAGCACCCATCAACTCGTCATTTACATCAGGTATAACTCCCAGTGCAATCCCTCGCCCCTCCCCCCTTCCCATGATAGGCCCCGGTGTGTGATGTTCCCCTTCCCGAGTCCAAATGATCTCATTGTTCAGTTCCCACCTATGAGTGAGAACATGCGGTGTTTGGTTTTCTGTTCTTGTGATAGTTTGCTGAGAATGATGGTTTCCAGCTGCATCCATGTCCCTACAAAGGACACAAACTCATCCTTTTTTATGGCTGCATAGTATTCCATGGTGTATATGTGCCACATTTTCTTAATCCAGTATGTCACTGATAGACATTTGGGTTGATTCCAAGTCTTTGCTATTGTGAAAAGTGCCGCAATGAACGTATGTGTGCATGTGTCTTTATAGCAGCATGATTTATAATCCTTTGGGTATACACCCAGTAATGGGATGGCTGGGTCATATGGTATTTCTAGTTCTAGATCCTTGAGGAATCGCCATACTGTTTTCCATAATGGTTGAACTGGTTTACAATCCCATCAACAGTGTAGAAGTGTTCCTATTTCTCCACATCCTCTCCCACTCCTGTTGTTTCCTGACTTTTTAATGTTCGCCATTCTAACTGGTGTGAGATGGTATCTCATTGTGGTTTTGATTTGCATTTCTCTGACAGTCAGTGATGACGAGCATTTTTTCATGTGTCTGTTGGCTGTATGCCTGTCTTCTTTTGAGAAATGTCTGTTCATATCCTTTGCCCACTTTTTGATGGGGTTGTTTGTTTTTTTCTTGTAAATTTGTTTGAGATCTTTGTAAGTTCTGGATATTAGCCCTTTGTCAGATGAGTAGATTGCAAAAATTTTCTCCCATTCTGTAGGTTGTCTGTTCACTCTGATGGTAGTTTCTTTTGCTGTGCAGAAGCTCTTTAGTTTAATGAGATCCCATTTGTCAATTTTGGCTTTTGTTGCCATTGCTTTTGGTGTTTTAGACATGAAGTCCTTGCCCGTGCCTGTGTCCTGATTGGCAATGCAGGCTCTTTTTTGGTTCCACATGAACTTTAAAGCAGTTTTTTCAATTCTGTGAAGAAACTCATTGGTAGCTTGATGGGAATGGCATTGAATCTATAAATTACCTTGGGCAGTATGGCCATTTTCACAATGTTGATTCTTCCTATCCATGAGCATGGTATGTTCTTCTATTTGTTTGTGTCCTCTTTTATTTCACTGAGCAGTGGTTTGTAGTGCTCCTTGAAGAGGTCCTTTACATCCCTTGTAAGTTGGATTCCTAGATATTTTATTCTCTTTGAAGCAATTGTGAATGGAAGTTCATTCATGATTTGGCTCTCTGTCTGTTACTGGTGTATAAGAATGCTTGTGATTTTTGCACATTAATTTTGTATGCTGAGACTTTGCTGAAGTTTCTTATCAGCTTAAGGAGATTTTGGGCTGAGATGATGGGGTTTTCTAAATATACAATCATGTCATCTGCAAACAGGTACAATTTGACTTCTTCTTTTCCTAACTGAATACCCTTTATTTCTTTCTCTTTCCTGATTGCCCTAGCCAGAACTTCCAACACTATGTTGAATAGGAGTGGTGAGAGAGGGCACCCCTGTCTTATGCCAGTTTTAAAAGGGAATGCTTCCAGTTTTTGCCCATTCGATGAAGATGGTTCTGTGTTTATGTAACTTATAGCCATAATAGACCACGATACCATATATTCTGAAGTATTTTTTAAAATTGCAAATGCAAACAAAAAATGTACATAATTCTCTTCACGAATATGAGAAATTTGACATAGGGTCAACGGTGTCATGAATGAATGAGTTGGAAATATTATCTCAAGAGAGTTTTTTGGGACAGGATCTTACTGTGTCAGTGAGGCTGGAGTGCAGTCACACAATCATGGCTCACTGCGGCCTCGACATCCCGGGCTCAGGTCATCTTAAAGGGACTTGTATTTAAAAGTTTATGTTTTCTAACAATCTGACCACCTATCCACCGTGTAGTCAGTATTATTTCTTGAACCCAATTCTCTAACTATATAATCACTTGTTCATTTAACTAACTTCTACTTTTTCTTGCTTGCAAATAATTCTGTATTGCATTTATTAACTTCTGCAGTACTCTCTTTATGGCAGATAAAACAGCTTGTGGTGTTATCCTCCTAAGGCAATGCTGATTGTTACAGAGATGTGTTATATTAAATTCTTTTTATACTAGAGATAGCTCTATGATTTATATACAGGTTTTAGCTACACTTATTTTTGCTCTTTGTCCATTTCTCTGGGATACCATTAGGAAATGCAATGTGATTACATTGTAGTCTCCATTTTGTTGTCTACACAAAGAAATACCATACCCTAGTTTTTTGTTTAATATGTGCTTGACAGTAATATTGTTAGTTGCTGAATGTCTCAGCTTGAGCAAGAAAATATAGTTCATAGTGCAATAAAAGTAATATTCTTAATTTGAATTTGGGGTCACTGGGGCTGTGTGCTCTTGTTATCAGCTCTGGATACAGCTGTAAAAGCCATGCTTTTAAATTATTTTTATTTTAAGCATTGCTTTTTTGGTATAATCCAAATATTTGATCTTCCTGAACAGAATAATCCCACATCATCGTTCAAATAAGATAGTGCATGCCATGAAAAGTCTCATAATGAATTATTTGTAATTTCAAGTGTCTATTATGTCTTCAGAAAAGCATCAATCCTCAGATTGACCCATGGCTCAAGTAGAATTGTAAAAAATGCCATTACAAGTTGTCAAAGGAAGCAATGTCTTAGAACTGGACCAGAACAAGCCAGTCCCGAGGGTTGCTTACTTAATTTTAACTAACAGTTAATTAGTTTTTCATGTAAAAGGGGTTAATTCCAGCACAGATTTGTGTGACATCAATTTAAAAAATGTGATTTTCTGCATACGTTGATATCTTTTCTTAAAAGCAGGTATCTTTCTCCACAAAGATGAGTACCATAATTAATTATCAAGGTCCGTGGGATAAGGGCTACGTTTGAGGGACATAATCTCATAAGGAGAATTTTATAATAACTCTGACAGCTTGACTCACTTCAAAGATGAAGTTAGATATAGGTACCTATACATACCCTGTTGGTGCTCCCAAGAAATATGGTATCAGAAGCATTTCCAGAATTCCTTGTACTACATTTTTTTACTTGTGTAGCAAAGTATGTCTCTTATTTTAAAGAGCTTGCACCAGAATTCCTTCTAGGGGGAGAATTATCTTTGATTAAGGACATATATCGACCAGTCTTTGCAGTTGTGGAAACAATAGCACCAAAACCATAGTCTGAAGGAAGATAGCACTAAAAGGGATAAAGTACTCTTCCTAAGAAGCTAACAAAATTTTACACTGCACTCAATTGTCATGTCTTCATCTTCCTCAGTCTGGAAAGTTTCTGAGTCTTCCTCTGTCTTTCATGACCTTAATACATTTGAAGAATCACTTGTTTATAAATGTCTTTCACTTCGGTTTGTTCAACTGTTCTTCAGGTTAAATTTCAGTTTGTGTTTTTGGTAAGAATATAAGAGCAGAGATATTATACCCTCAGTGCATCCTATCAGGAGGTACGTGATGTCAATATTTTTAGTGCTGTTAAATTTCTTTACTTGGTTAAGGTTATCTATGGGATTTCTCTTCTGTAAGGTAACTATTTTTCCATTTGCAATTAATAAGTATTTTGGGAGGAAAGAATTTGAGGTTATGCAGATATCCAGTTTTACATCATATGTTTCCCATTAATTTTAGCATCATTTGTGATTCTTGTCTACAACAATTTTGACTGCATTGTTTGTCTTAGATGTACTGTACTTTGAAGTGATGTCATGAATGTGTTTCTGCTAAACTGAATGAAGGTGTGAGAAACAGAGGACTGAAAATTATCCTAAATGTATGTTCTGAAAGAGTGAAAGGCTTGAATTATCACTGCATGATATAAGAAAATCAGACTATAGCAGATTTGAGAGAGCAGTTTATGAATAGAATCTTGGGTATGTTTCACTTTGAGATAATTCTTAGGTATTCAAGTAGATATATCATCTAGACATCAAATAAATGAGTCTGGAGTTCAAGAAGAGAAATGAGATAGAGGTATAAATTTGGGAACATTTAAAGCAACAGGATTGTATATAAGGCATTGGGATTGTATAAGATCCTAAGTGAGTGTACATAGAGAGAGAAGAAATCTAAAGACAGCCCTGAAGTAACCCTGAGGTTAAGGAATCAAAAATTTTGCAAAATCGGAAAGTCAGAATAAGAAATGTTCACAAGAATTTAAGACCCTAGGGAAAGAAAGCTTCACAAGAGCATTGGAATTCAAGAAAAAGAGCATGGAAACTTTGAGCCAAGTCTCATAGACTGACCTGAGGACCTTATTTAATTGCTTGGCCCTATGAGAATAATATGTGAATTCATTGCTAGAGTTTCTTTCCAACACAACCATTTCAACTCAACATCAGTGGGATGAATACAAATTGTTTATGTTAGTAAATCCTGCCTGAAAGGAAAGGTTATATGAATGTGTCAAAGTCAGCAGTAGTCAAATCCCCAAAGACCAGAAAAATGCCAATTTCCTAGGATTTAGACCATATTTTCTTTTTCATCAGAAGAACCAAAGAAGTAGTTTCCTCAAGAAACAGGGAAAACAACTTGCTGTTGATCTGGGGTGAGAATACATAGTTCTAATTGATTTCATATTATTTTAAATTCTCAGATTTAAATAGGGAGAGAGAAGATCTAGGCATGTTACTTCATATAATATGGGAGCTTTGCTGGGTCTCAAATGCTTCAGAAATGATGAGGTGCTGATTATAGTAAAATTTGTTGTTATTATTTCAGCATTAATTCAAAGGCTTTCAATTTATTATTCTTTGGGGGAAAAGGAATAACTGTGATTCATTTAACTTGGGGGAGTTAATCGATATCAAACTATTATTCAAAGCTGGCAATTACTTCCTTTTAAACTAAATTTTGTTTTATTGTTTTAATTTATCTACAAGACCTTGTTACACTTCAGTTTAAGGAAGTATATGGAATAATATATTTTGGAATAAGTCAAGTTTCGGGACTAAATATACAGTATAAAAAACACCATTAGTGTTCTGGGATCAATATTTTCCTTTCAGGCAAAGGGATAAGTTAAAACTATCCTGGGGAGATCATAACTGAATCAAAAAGACAGATCAAATCATTGCTTTTTGTTCACCACACACCTCAACCTTAAATTGCTTAAATTTTCTCCTAATTGCCCAAAGGAAACCCAGGGACATGACCAATATTGTTTTACAATGTTATGAAGCTGAAAATAATTGTTTTGCTGTTATATATTTCCTTAGTGTATTATACCTATTTGATTCTACATTTTAAAATATACTATCTGTGTGAACTTTAGCATGAAATTGTTTCCTACTAACGTAGTTTGACTTATTTATACATACATGCTTTCTCTGATTATTCAAACTTATTAGAATAGCATGTAAAACACATTGGTGGGAAGATGGAAATTTCACTAAAAAAATGCATCTAATCTTATTTTATCCGAATCTACTCTTTGCAGATCACTGGACTGATTCCACTAGATGTAGGTACATGGGATGGAGTTGGGGTCTGCAGAGTTAATTAAGATAGAGCATCCTTCTAAAGATAGTTCAAACTGCAACAAGTCAGGAGAGGGAACTACAAAGCCAATGTTTTTAGAAGAAAATTAATGTCAAATACATAGTATTAAAACAATATTCCAGTGTTTGGCACCTACTTTGTGGTTAACATTTGCAGGTAAATAAGTAAATTAATAAGTAAATACAATGACATTGAATCCAAGGAATAGTAAATGAAGCCACAATGGAAGCTGAGGTCGTAAGCTAGTCATAGAATCAAATCAGAAAGGATATTACGGACTACTATGAAAACCATGGAAATATCAAGGATTTATTTCATTGACCTGTATGTACTGTGTCAGACATGCTTAAAGACAGAAGGCAAAAGTAATTAAACTATGCTACCTATTTACTATGCTTTTTCTATCCTTTTGGGGTATTGTCATTTTGATACAGAGCAATTTGAAAATACACATTTGAAAGAGATTTTGAGAGACGTGATATAATTATGACATTACCAGATATATCCATCTTCTAAGTAGTTCATCACTGAGAAGTTAAAAAAAAAAAAACACCTCATTGGAGTACAAGTGCTGCTGTGAATTTAAAAATATACTCTTTTAAAGGATTACGACTTTTGCATATATTTTTAAAGTTTTTGTTATAAAATGATTTCAGGCTTATAGAAAAGTTGCAAAATTGATACAAATAACTACCATATATGCTTCACCTAGATTATGCAAATATTTTATGGTAATTTCTTTATCCTTCGTTTCAAAGTACTCTAATATGTTTATTCTAAATACAGCATGATTATCAAATTCAAGAAATTAACACTGACAGAATGCTATTATCACAGATTTCCTTTAGGTTTTACCAATTGTCCCATGAGTGTCCTAAATAACAATTTCTTTTATTGTTTCCGGCCCAGAATCAAATCCAGATCACATTCAGTATTTAGTTGTCATGTGTCTGTAGTCACCTTTAACAGAATAGTTCAACATTTTTATAAACTTGACATTTTTAAAAGTCTAAAGTAGTTATTTGGTAGAATGTCCCTCAATTGGGTTGTCAAATTTTTCCTCATGATTAGATGTAGGTAATAATTTTTCTGAGAGGAACACCATAGAAGAAATGTTGTATCCTTCTTGTTGCATCATATCAGGAGAGATAAGGATCCCCCTTGTCCATTACAAAATGCAACATGACTGGGGTTGGTCCTCTATCTTGCTTTCTTCAATGTAGTTATTCTTTTAAAGACAGGGTCATTTGTTTCTGTTTGTACTCTGTTGTGGGTACCTCCTCAATTCTTCCTCTTGTTTGCAGCATATAATGTATTAGAGTCCGGGTGCTGTGGCTCACGCCTGTAATCTCAGCACTTTAGGAGTCCAAGCTGGGCGGATCACCTGAGGTCAGAAGTTCAAGACCAGCCTGGTCAACATAGTGAAACCGCATCTCTACTAAAAATACAAAAAAAAAAAAAATTAGCTTGGCATGGTGGTGGGTGCCTATAATCCCAGCCCAGGAGGCAGAGGTTGTATATTTTTTCACATATATGTGTGTGTGTGTATATATATATGTGTGTGTGTGTGTGTGTGTGTGTGTATATATATATATATATATATATATAATTCCTATAAACTCTTGCCCTGGTTTTGTAGAGTCTTTCTTCATTAAGATGCAACCCCTTCCTTAGCTGTTTGGGTCTGGGTATGAGGACTAATCATATCTAGGAAATGTGAGGGGCTTGTGACTTTGTAGTGGGCAGCTGACCTCAACTTTCTGCCCAACTATTCTTGATTTCCTTTGATTCTATTAAACAATGTCCTTTTTAGTTATTTATTTATCCTGCTCCTAAAATGACATATTCTATTAACCATCTCCCTAGATAGCTATGGGTTGGGCCTTCCAGAGGCTATTCTGATCTTTCTAATTGCAGTTGTGCCTACCCCTGCACATTGAAATAGCCCACCTTGCTTTTGTTGGTTAAGTGCTGCCACCTGGCCTTTGTTTCTCAGTTCCTGTCATACCCATTGTTATTAGAGAGTCCAGTTTGCAACAGCATCTCTTTCAGATAGCATTGCACACAAGGAACAGCTTCTCTGGGTCTCTTAATGACACTGTAATGCTGGCTTCCTTTTCCTTGATACATTCTTTATCACTTTAGTAAATAGAATAAAATGTACTCTAGACCCTCTTAAGAAATATCACTAGATGATGTTTTGCGTTTTTGTTTTGGGTTATTTATTTATTTATTATTTTTGGTCTACCATATAAGTAGATTTATTTCAATAGGTCCATTTTCTGGGCCTCTGATCTTTATCTTCATGATTTACTATGGCAATTATGGCACCTGTGCTTCTATTTTTTTCCAGGCTCCCAAGAGCCATTCCGGAAGCATATGAGAATCTTCATCTGGGTATTAAACCCTGAATCACAATAGTGCTTCCATATTAACAAACTCTTTATTCAGTTATATATTTATATATAACTGAATAATACATATTTATATATATTTTGACTCCTTTGATCCAACATTGTCAGTATCTACTATTCAACATAATTTCTTAGTTCCTCACAATATATTAGCCAGGCCATGAAATTTGCATGGTTACATTCATCGTTATTCCTTAGCAAATGACAGTAATGCTGAGATTTGACCCTAGTTATAAGTGTGGTAGCCAGGAGGGGAGCTAAGGGTACCCTGAGGAGGGCAAGCATTATGGTATAAGGCACCTGTCTCATTTGAGGCTTCTGCATAGTCTCTTAGCAAGAATGAGGCTTTATACTCCAAGGGGAGTGGGCCACTTCTGCAAACCCAGAAATATTAGGGTAATCAGCAGGTTCAAGTTTAAGTGCATCTACCCATATATCTCCATTCCAATATCAACATCCAAGCCCTTTCTTATCATAGCCCTAACTTTGGCATAGGAGACTTACCTAGGCTGAGAAGTCAGCCTTCTCTAAGGTTCTGCCACTCTTAAATGATCTCTTGTACCTTCACTGTGCCTTCAGTCTTCAGTTCTGTCTGTCCTCCAACTGCAGAAGATGAGGTGTCTGTATAATGAAGTCACACATGCCTTCTGCCCCTCACCCTGTTTTACATGGATGATTACTAAACCTGAGCTTGTCATCCGCACTTTACATGAATCAATAGTACTTAGCAATAGACACACAGTGCCATTGTTTCTATAGTCTTTTCTTTATTCCTCTTAAAGGTAAGAGACACTCTCCAGATAGTAAATTAGGAATTATTTGCAGTTGATTTATTGAGAGAGTGCTCTTAGGAGAAGGTGAGTGAGAAAAGCAGGATAGAATGAGGGAGGAGAAAGGCAAGCAACTTTCTGACTCCAACTGCACAGAATCTTTAGTCTGATCCCTTGGGGAGCTCTTCAGTATTAATTGCCCCACAGAGTTGATTCCACCTTGAGGAAGAAGGGTGGGGGAATTTTGTGTCCCAATGTTAGCCAGTAATTGTCTTACCCCTGGGAACATAGGCATAACTTACTTGGCAAGGTAACTCCCATTTGGCTGAGGACAATTCTGTAGATAAGGGGTAACTGTTAGCAACCAATAATTAAAGCAACTGGGAGATGAATGCACTATTTCACTAAAAGGATCTAGGAGGTACACCTATGAGCACGACTACTTAGATAAATACACCCAACACATGATAAGCAAGAGAAAGGGGATTGGGGAAACATTGGCTTAATAGTACTCCCACCATCCCATCTTCAACTGGAGCCTCTCCTTGGCTAATTACAGCTGCAAAGCTGCACGCAGGTGAAGAGGGATCCTATTGATGCATTCCATAGACGTCAGCATCCCAGGGCACACAGCAGACAGGTAGAGGTTATGAAGAACGATTCTAGTTGGGTAAATGAAAAACATCTATTATCCAAAATAACATTGTAACCAATAATCATTTGAATATATGTTTTATCTTTGTAATCAAATACATTTAAAAGCTCTCTAAAATCTAAGTACCACGTTTCGCCTTTAAATTGCCAACAATATTAGCAAAATGTGTCAAGATTTAAGCCGTCTTATGTACTGTTATTGGGAGAGTAAATTAAAAATATGTTTTTTTTCTGGAAGAAAATAGGACAATCCATTCCAAATGGTTAAAAATTGCATAAACAAATTAACTCAGAAATTATAGCAGAAATTTAACCTATGAAAATATTACAGAATTTTAAAAATATTTGTAGAAATTTAACCTAAGAAAAACATCATAAACATTGACAAAGATTTAACTCTGAGGGATTATCATATTATTATTTATAACAGGAAAATAATTCACAGTGTATGTTTAAGGGAACAAAGAAGGTTTTAAACAGTCTTCACGGAATTGTAGAATTTTGCTAATTTTTGAACAATTATTTTCTTAAAAAGCTATTATTTAGCTTACCTTTACAAATGAGGAAGATAAATTGGGTTTCGGAGTACAAACTTCAAAATTCAGATTTTAGAAAAATAAAAGATAAATGAGACCAACATAAAATAAATAGAGGGCAGGGCATGATGGCTCACACCTTTAATCCCAGCACTTTGGGAGGCTGAAGCGGGCAGATCACTTGAGCTCACATGAGACCAGCCTGGGCAAAATGGTGAAACTCCATCTCTACTATTAATAAATTAAAAAATACAAAAATTAGCTGGGCATGGTGGTGCATATCTGTAGTTCCAGCTACTTGGGAGGCTGAGGCAGGAGAATCGCTTGAACCTGGGAGGCGGAGGTTGCAGTGAGCCAAGATCATGCCACTACACTCCAACCTGAGTGACAGAGCAACAGTCTGTCTCAAAAGTAAATACATAAATAAATAAATAATAAAAATAAATAAATAGAAACACGATTTTTGAGGCCATCCTTGCTCAAATTTGAACTTTTGATCAATTATCTCTCACAACATGCAACTTAAAAAGAAGCCCCAAACTGTAGGAGGCTTCATATGTAGCAGTCAGTATACTCATCAGGATATGTGCAAAATGTACATTCTAATTGCAGAAGTGTGCAAAATGCCTTTATCTCTTTCAAGCTTTTAAGATGTCGTGGACCAATAATATTTATATTTTCCCAGGACCGTTTATCCAGCTTTGCTCAGAAAGCAGCTACACTTCTCTTCTGAATCCCCTGACCTTCTTGATCCTGTTGTTTGTCTAGTGGAGCCTGCTTGACAACAATCATATGGCCTTTATTTATTTAGTTTTTTTTTTAAATGTTTTTAGAGATGGGGTCTCACTCTTGCACAGGCTGGAGTGCAGAGGCGCCATTATAGCTCACTCCAGCCTCGTTCTCCTGGACTCAAGTGATTCTCCCGCCTCAGCTTCCTGAGGTATGTGCCACCACGCCCAGCTTCATATGGCCTTTCAGCAGAAGTTTTTAACTAGTGATATCCCAAAACCATGGTATAAAGAACTTCAGATCCACTCGGTCTCTACTTCCCCAATTCCACATATATTTCATAAACGTCAGTTACTTTCAAGGCACTGTCAAAATATTATGAAAACGTGGAAATGACAAAGGAGATTATTGAGTGTTCTCTCAAAGCAGTGCTGGATTTGCCCTTTTGATTGACTTTTTATTGACTGGGTTCTTTAACAGCTTGGAAGGGGCAGGAATTCACTTGTAGATTTATGTCTGATAGAGACGCAAATCATTTCTTTCCAGAAGAATAGATAACCACAAAGTTTATGGTTTATTAACCTATTGGATGTTAACTAGTGTTGTATCTCATTCAGAAATCTTATTCTAACATTGCCTTATTAAATTTTCTATAAATAGCTAACCACCTTAAATTCTCATGTGAACCAGTTTTAACATTGCTTCATTAATTAATGAGTTAAATAATATCACTGACATACGTTCATTTGATATTTTTATGAGAAGTATGTTATTACATTTTAGAAAATTATATATTAGGAGCACTCTCTTAGGTGCCACACATTAAAATGAGAACAAGTTAGAGGCTGTGAGTGAAAATGAAGAACAACCATCATTATGCTTAAGATGATGATGGAAGTGGTGATAGTGTTTGCACCTAATGGAGAGAAAGAGATAAACTAAAATGGTAATTGTTATAGATTTAAAGTATATGTTCCAGGTTGGGGAAAAAAGTAATGTATGTCTCTCATTAAAAAATTTAAATGGGGCCGGGCACAGTGGCTCATGCCTGTAATCCCAGTACTTTGGGAGGCAGAGGCGAGTGGATCATCTGAGGTCAAGAGTTCGAGACCAGTCAGGCCAACATGGTGAAACCCCGTCTCTACTAAAAATTCAGAAAATTAGCCGGGCATGGTGGCAGGCACCTGTGATTCCAGCTGCTCCAGAGATTGAGGCAGGAGAATTGCTTGAACCCAGGAGGCAGAGGTTGCAGTGAGCCGAGGTCTTGCCATTGTACTCCAGCTAGGGCAACAAGAATGACACTCCATCTCAAAAAAAAAAAAAAAAAAAAAGATCATTTTTATCGTGTACATCGTTGCAACATTTCATAGCTATCACTGAACTTTTACAAATCTTATTTTACATTTAATTTTAAAATTTTTGTGGTGCAGCTTGTCTCAAAAATCTTTTAATAAATGTAGGAAGAATAATGACATCTGCATATGGGTGAGCAAACTAATGCATTGATAGAAGAGGATCCTCCCACCCACAGAAAGGAAAATCCTGTTTTTTTTTAAAAAAAAGATAATGCTGTATTTAAGTCAACAAGTTCATGATGAAAACAAAAGTCTTTGCAATTACTTTGCTCAATGGAAAGTTATTAAATTGCTAGGTATTTTTTTAAGCAACAACTGGAGTTAATATTGTAACCATTGAAATTGATTCTGTGAAATAAATTCCTAGCTCTCTCTTTAATGCAAGATAACAGATATATGCACCAAAATCGAATGATGCCTAATCTCCATCGGGGTAACAGACTGAATTTAATGCAAAAGATTTTGCTACATCATTAGCCTGTCCACTTTGCCAAGTGTTTAATAGCAGAGATTCTTCCATAGAGTGATTACAGCTGTGTTTCAGATTTATATTTCTGTTTCTGCATAGTTAACTATCAAAATTGCTTTTAATTTAATGACCTGCCAATGCTTAGGTATTACATTTGTTCTTCTTCTAGAAGTAGGGTACATCTATATAGACTCATTTTTTTTATTTTAATGGTTCATTCTCTATAAAAAGATTTTGCAAACATTTGCCTGAAGATGTGCTTGATTAGACTATTTTAAAATTCTTATTCTGCAAAGGCTTTGTGTGTGTGTGTGTGTGTGTGTGTGTGTGTGGCAATCTTGCCACTTCTTCCTATTGCACAACTCTTGAAGTACCAGCTTTACATTTTAAAAGAGCCAAATGTGATATGATCAACAAGGACATTTTGATATAAATGTCTAATAATTTTCTTCTGTTTATCTAGTTTAGACCAGAGTCTAAATATTTCATTTTATGACTAATCTCACAGATAATATTATACATTTAGGAAGGTACCGTCCTATTTTGTGAGACCTTTTTCCCTTATCTACTATTTCAGACATTTGGCAAAGGTAGACGTTGACTGACTGACAATTAAAACTGTGAAAAGAAAATGTCGTTGATGAAAGCACGATTCCTTCTAAAGAACCAAGAGTGAATAAGAGACATCTAGGAGACAGTTGTTATCAGATGCATTTCTGGAAATTTTTCCAGTTATAAGAAAAGCTGTCAGGGGGAAACCATATTTATTTCTTCACATTTAAATTTCAGAACAATCCTGAGACCTTTTTTTGCATTTTGCGAAACATCAAGCATTAATTCATCCTGCTCTCTCGTCATTCTGAATAATTAACATTGATAAAATAAAAAGGAATGATATATTATTGGAATTTCATGTCCTTTTTTTATTTTCATTTTTGTTTTTAGAATTCATACTACAAATACCAGCATTTATGATTGTATAAAAGTTGAATAATACTGCAACTATTTAGGATGATTCCAATATAATCGGAAATACATAAAAATCAAAATTTCAAGATTAAACCTAAAGATCTCACCCTATACCACATTTGAATTTTAAAAACATATTCAACAGGGTGTTTTTTCCAAAATCTATCTCCTTTTAAATTCTGTCCATTGTTTCTGATTCTCGTCTCTAATTTCTCATCTATATAAGTATCAGACTTTTGAAAGTCAGTGTTTGCTCAGTTTACAGCATCTTTTAAAGAAAGTTGCATTCACCTATACATTTACTAAGGTTATCTATATGACCATATCCTGAAGCTTTAAATATTTGCACACTTCATCACTAGGCAATCAGTTCATAAGCTGAACTGTTAACTTTGGTGTGGTCTTGTACCAAAAGATGAGTTGGGTAGATGAAATTCCCACTTTTGGATACTTGAATTGTGAATTATAAAGTAACTGAAGTATAGTTGGTAATAGGAATAAGCATGAAGGTA
The DNA here is from genome assembly GCF_003255815.1 of Theropithecus gelada. Classification (NCBI taxonomy): domain Eukaryota; kingdom Metazoa; phylum Chordata; class Mammalia; order Primates; family Cercopithecidae; genus Theropithecus; species Theropithecus gelada. Next base: position 19,561,275 of record NC_037684.1, read on the forward strand.
TCTACAGCAAAGGTGGAACTTGGCTCAGATATCATAACAGATCTGCCTGAGTGGTCAGAAACTTGAATTTAGAGAAACACACGTACAGAATAGAGGTCAGTAAAGCTGGTAGACAGTGAAAGAGGAAGCAAAGAGACACCTAGAGGAAACAACAACAAAAAAGCCAAGGGAATAGTGATCATAACACTGGTAAAGCATAGATTGAAGCGCAATGAAATCACGTTTCAGTTTCTGGATTTAGTTTGCGTTTCAATGATGCTCAATGGTATATTAATATATTTTCTTAGATTATCTCCATGTGATTCCATACTGATTGTTGTAACAACCACCATCCCTATTTTCATCTACTTATGAAAAGCTCTCTTTCTTTGTTTTTGTTTTTTATTTGTATGTATGTATGTATGTATGTATATATGTATGTATTTAGACAGAGTTTTGCTCTTGTTGCCCAGGCTGGAGTGCAATGGCATGATCTCGGCTTACTGCAACCTCTGCCTTTCAGGTTCAAGGGATTCACCTGCCTCAGACTCCTGAGTAAGTGGGATAACAGGGTCCACCACCAGGCTCCAGCTAATTTATTTATTTTTAGTAGATACGGGGTTTCACCATGTTGGCCAGGCTGGCCTCAAACTCTTGACCTCAGGCGATCCACCCGCCTCGGTCTCCCAAAGTGCCAGGATTACAGGTATGAGCCACTATGCCCAGCCAGAAGACTCTCTTTTTAATCACAAAGACCTAACTGAAACAACTTGGGTGACCATAATATTAGACAACAGCTTTTATATCTCTGTGGATTTTCTCTACATATACTGTTTTACTGTTTCCTACTACTCTAATCATTAAGAACAGTTTGATATTCATTGAACTGATCTCCCATGGAGAATGTTTGAAAATATCAATGAAAGCATTGTAACAACCTCATTAAGACATGGCATTTCATATAACACACCACAGACCTTTTTGTTCCCTGAAGACTGAACTTTTGCTTGCAGTTGTGATACAAAACTAAAGAACATTTTCAAAAGCAAAAGAAAAGTAAACTTATTTTGAAGATATGGGGTAGAGAATGATAAAGTAAATTACAAACTAGACCAAAAAATCCAGTTGTTGAACAAATAATAATCAAGTGTCTTCATTATTATTTCTGGACAAGATGGAGTAATGGAGATCCAATTTTTCTTCCCACCTCAAATAATAAAAATATTGAACGAATGTTTTAACCAATGGATGTCCAACATGAGATATTGGGCACCAGTGACAGTAATACTGACAAAGGGGAAACAAATGAGTCATATAATTTACCCCAATAGCAGCACAGGCAGCATGTGGGGTCTCCTTGAGATGAGGAGATAGGGTTTGGACCAAGTACAGAGAGTCCAGGCAGCTCAAAGTCCCAGAGTAGTGCATTGAAGAGGGAGTTTCAGAAATCTACAATATGTCCCATTAGAGTTGCTCTGTGCTATGTGTGATGAAACTACCCACGACAAGGGAAATAACCATCCACATAAGAAAAAAGGAACCCATTTTCAGTTCACAGAGTACCAGTATTTCTACCAGCCAGACTGAAGAATCTTATTTATCCAGGAACATTAGGTAGAGTACTTTGAGGGTCATTGTCTCAGCTGTGGAGCAAAACTAGCCCTAATGTTTTCTTCTCCAGTGTCACCTAAGAAAGCTTAAAAGCCAGTCTTGAAATAATCAGATTGATTCCCTGTAACTTAACGATATCCCAGAACAAAACTAAAAATATTTATAGAAATATAAAAGAGCCAGGACAAATATTCACCATGATAAGGTAAAAATCACGATGTTTCTCATCTAGTCACGTATGCCTAGGCATGCAAAAAAGCAAGAAAATATGACACAGGAGGTGGAAATCCAATTAATAGAAACAGATTCAAAAATGAAAAATGATGGAATCGATAGATATTAAAATTGTTATTATTTTATTTCATATACTAAAAAAGGTTAAAAATTTGAGTTTATTAAACAGAGGCATGGAAGATATAAACAGACCTAAATCAAACTTTTAAAAATGAAAACTATAATGGTCGAAGAGAAAAAAATATGTTGGAGGTTAATAATATATTAAATATTATAGATGAAAGATTAATAAACTTGAGAAATCAATAGAAATTATCCAAAATGAAACACAAAAAGAATAAGAGATCACAATATGAGCACTGTACCCCAAAAAAGAATAACACATATTATTTTCAAGTGCACATGGAACAGTTACCAAAACAGGCAATATTTTTAAACAGACCATAAGTCACAATCAATTTAAGACCATTTAAATTAGACAAAGCATGGTCTCTGACCACATAAATTAAAAGAACTCAAAGAGAGGGGAAACAAATGAGTTGTACAATTGACCTCTCTCTAAACCAAAGAGAATTTAGAGTATCTTGAAGTGAGTAAAAATAAAAACAAAGCATATAAAAATTTGTAGGATGAAGATAAAACAGTATCTAGAGCAAAGTATATAGAACTAAATGTCTATTAGAAACAACAACAACAACAAAAAAACAGGAAGTTCTTAAATGACCTGAGCTTCCATCTGAAGAAATCAGAAACTGTAGGGCAAATTAGACTCAAAGTAAGCAGTAGAAAGACAATTTAAGAAGAAATAAATGGAGTCAATACTATAGAAATAATAGAGAAAAAAATTAATGAAATTTTAAAAGGATGTCTTTCAGAAGGCCAGTAAAAATGTATAAACTTCTAATCAGATAGACTGGGAAAAAAAATAAACACAAGTTACCAAATATGAAAAATAAGAGGAATGATATCACTACAGATTCTATACATATTAGAAAACTGCTAGGGAAATATTACAATTTTAGGTCAATATGTCTGACAACTTAAATGAAATGAAAAAATTTCTTGAAAAAGGTAAACTCTCAAAGCTCAATTGAAAATACACAGATAACTTGAAAAAAAATATATATATATATATATTTGAAATTAAGTTTGTAGTTAAAAACATTCACAACATGAAAATTTCAGAACCAGAGGCATCATTGGAGAATTCTACCAAACATTTAAGAAACAATACCAATTCCATAAAAGATCTTCCAAATAATTGAAGAAAAGTAAATATTTTTTGCTTATTTTATGAGACAAGATTTACAGTGAAACCAACACTACACAAACACAAACAGAATGAACACTAATACAGAATTTTCTTTCTTTCTTTCTTTTTCTTTCTTTTTTTTTTTTTTGAGACAGTTTTGCTCTTGTTGCCCAGGCTGGAGTACAATGCCACGATCTTGGCTCACTGCAACTTCTGCCTCCTGGGTTCAAGCGATTCTCCTCCCTCAGCCTCCTTAGTAGCTGGGATTATAGGCACCCACCACCATGCCCCGGATAATTTTTTGTATTTTTAGTACAGATGGGGTTTCACCATATTGACCTGGCTGGTCTTGAACTCCTGACCTCAGGTGATCCACCCACCTCAGCCTCCCAAAGTGCTGGGATTACAGATATGAGTCACTGCCCCAGCCAGAAATTTTAAATACAGTTTTAGAACACTAAATTCAACAATATATTAATAGGCTAATATTTTAGGATCAACTGGTGTTTATTCCAGGAATGCAGGGTTGGTTTAATATTTGGCAATAGAACAAAGTAATTTATTTTCATGAATCAGAAAGCTTAATAATTTTAAGTTTTTGTTCTCTCCCAAATTGGTCTCTATATTCAACACAATTCCAATCAAAATTGCAACAGGTTTTTTTTTAAGAAATTGATAAGCTGATTTCAAAATTTATAAGGAAATGCCAAGGAGCTAGCACAGCTAATCAACTTAAAAGAACAACGTTGAAAAACTTTTTATAAAGCTGCAGTAATCAAGACAGTATTGGTACTGGAACCAATAAAGACAAAATGATTAATAGAATAGAATAGAGATTACAGAAATAAACACTTATATAATAAACTAATTTTTGACAAAGATGGCAAGGCAATTCATTGAGAATAAATAATAGTTTCAACAAATAGTCCTGAAACCACTGAATGTCCATATGTTAAAAAAAAAGTGAGCTTTGGCATATACTTCCCACCATATACAGTAATTAGTGCAAAATACATCATTCATCTAAACACAAGAGCTAAACTTACAGTAGAAAACGTAGAAGAAAACTTGGATTTGTCAAAGATGTCTTAAAGTTTAGACTTAAAAGGAAAAGACCTTAAGTTAGACTTTAGAAAAAATTTAAAAATACATTGTCAAGAAAATGTAAAGGCTCAAGTTAAAGTGAGAGCATAAAAAAGAAAAATAAAAGAAAATGTAAAGGCAACACACAGGCTAAACTAAAATATTTGTAAAATGTATCTGACAAAGAATTTATGTTGTTAAATATATAAAGAACACTTGGAACTTAATAATAAGCAGACTAACAACTCAATATAAGTGCAAAATATTTGAACAGACACCTCATCATGGGCATTTACATATACAGATTATTAATAGTAATAAAGATGATCAATATCATTAATCATTAGGAAAGTGTAATTTAAAGCCACAGTGAGATATTACTACACCCACTGGGATGGCTAAAATGATAAAGACTGACCCTACTAAGGGTTGGCCAGGATGGAGCAGCTGAAACTCTCATACACTGATGGTTGGGATGCAAAATGGTACAGTCACTCTCAGAATCACTTTGGAACTTTCTTTAAAAATTAAACATGTAAGACTGTCAGATCGTCAGATCCAGCCATTCTACTCTAGATAACTATTAAAATAAATGAAAGCACATGTTCACACCAAAAGCTGTACATGAATGTTGTAGAATCTGTATTTTTAATATCCCAAACTTGGAAACAACATGAATGTCAGGGTCAACATTGACATTCAATGTCAACAACAGAATGTCAACAGGTCAATGGATACATGAATTGTGATATACCTATACCATAAAGTCCTACTCAGCAATAAAATAGAGTGGTTATTGATAAATGTAAGGATATGGAACAACCTTATAACAATACTGAGTGAAAAATGGCAGACAAAAAGAGTGCATATACTTTGTTTCTATTTGTATACAACTATTTAAAATGCAAACTAATCTAGAGTGATATAATACAAATCAATAGTTGCCTGAGGAGAAGGCCTGAGAGGCATAGTGGGAAGAAATTGTATTAGATTGGTGCAAAAGTTGTTGTGGTTTTTGCCATTACTTCCAATGGCAAATATTGTAATTACTTTTGTACCATCCTAATAAAAGGACACTAGGAAATTTTGGGGGAGTGGTTATGTCCATTATCTTGATTGTGGTGTTGGTTTTGGGAAGTAGGCATATGTCAAATTTTTTACATTATACCTTTTAAATATGTGCAGTTTTTGCATGCCAATTATAATTTCATTTAATAAACCTATAAAAAAAGACCATATTTAAAAACAATGTTAAAGGTTATACTCAGTTTCAGGCAATTATTTTTACTTTAGGTCCTTATTAGAGTACCCTTTCATTCCAGAGTTTCTGTATATAACTTTTCCTCCAGTTCATATTCTTACATTTAGCAATGTATTTAAATATTCACTACCTACCAAATTTTCTGTAGTAGAACTTGATAAATATTTGTTGAATGAATTAATGAAAATGAATAATGATTTAACTAGGGGGAAAAATTATTTATTATATATCTTTATTTCTGGTACATATATGCTGGCTTTTTTAAAGGGACTCTTCTATTTTCCCCAACTGGTTAAATACTTAGAATAAAAATTGCCTTTTTTCCCCCCAGTATTTACTCAACAGAACTTGGGATTTTCACTTTGTAACATATTTTCTTACTTGTTGAGTCTCTGGCACATCTCCATGGCTTTTGCTTAACATGAAAAGAGTTCTATTCCACTGGTTTCAGGTTACTGAGTGATCTTGGATAAGTGATATAGGTTTGTGTCTCAGCTGCTATAGAAAATCAAATATCCACTTGGGTTTCTCCTGAATATTTTGTGTCATCCTCATGCAAGCCCTGGAGAACCAAAGAAATTTTAAAAATTATTTTCCTTGCTTTCCAACTTATTTCCCTTGTGGCTCTGGTATAGGGAGGATGACTTTTAGAAGTTTCAGTCTGCCTAGAAATGGTACAAGTGGTTTTTGAGAAAAATGTGAAATATATTTAAGTGGCAATGGAATAGTAAGAAATCGTTTCAATTGCAGAGATAGTACTCTCATTAAAAGGCTGTAGTGAGTATTTCATTTTTAAAAATAATCATTGAACATCTCTATGTACAGGACCCTGAGCTGTTTGCCATGGAGATACAAAGATAAATGGAGATATTTTTACTGCCCTTAAAGATTGACAATCCATAAGGGTTGAGTGAGTGGCAAAATGAGATGCATGGTAGACCAGATCCAGCTCACGTTTTGGAATGAGAAGATCTGGGTCTGAGTCTCAACTCAAGGATCCAGACATATTTTCTTTTAGGGTAGAAGTGCATTATAGGGAAAGTGAGACTCAGATGCCCCACTGAACCACGGCATTGTTGTAAAGATCTCATCCTTTCCAGGAAAATAAAACTAAAATATAGGCTTAGAGTTCATCTCACCAACAGGGCACCATCACCTCAGGGATGGAAGAAAAATTTATCACAGAAGTCCCAGTCTCTGAGCAAGCCACGAAAATTTATAGTGAACTTACCCCGGACTATTTCTGTAGGTCAGAGCAGAGGCAGCAAGGCAGCCTGTTGGTTGATGTGTTGCTTGAGAGTGGGAGGGAGGATGAGAAGAGAAAAGAAGACGACTAAATCCAGCTACATTTTCTTAAGGAAATTAGCTTAATCAATCATAAAGTTATGGATGAATTTTTGTCTCATTATATATTTTGAGCTGAAACATACTCATTACAGAAACAGTGAGATTCCGATATACAAGCCAGAAACCATGCGTCACATTTTTTATTTCAATCGTAAGACTGAAATAATCAAACAGAAACGACCACAAACAGCACAAATATCCTTAATCTGCATACCTTCTGTGTTTGATTGCCTCCTCCTGAAAATGTGAAATGCTATGAGGCCAGTAAACCTCTTTCGTTTGCCTTTTAACACCAGTTCTTGTCAAGGTAATTGACTCAGAGTAGAAACTCAATAAATGTATTGCACTAACAAATAAATGGCCCAAATGAGGAATAAATGAATTAATATACTGTGAAAAGAGTTGTGCAAATTTCATATTGCCACATCAACATGATTAAAACTGCTAAATAGGAAATGTTAAATCCAAAAAGCTTTATCAAAATGATGTTTTTTAAAATGTAAAAAGAATTTAGTAGGCACAAAAGGAGAGGAAGAAAGATTTTTTTTTGACAATGAGAACAGAAGGGATACAAAGTCATGGTGAGGAATGTGACTTGTTCATAGGAAGGTATAATAAGAGAGCCCTGAGGGCCCTGAGGTTTCCAAATATTTGTTGCCAGCAACGTGAAATTCCCTAACTAATCCTCAGTCTCTTAATGCCTCTGACTTGTATTTATCACTAAAACTAGGAGTGAAGTTTTTATTTACTTTCAGACTAAATATTGCTTTTCAGGGTAAACCATATAAATGTGTCAAATATGCATGTCAATAATATATATACGTCAAAAAGACACATCATTTTAAAAGGCTTATAACAGATAAAAAATTATGACAAATCAATAATAAAAATTTATCTACCCCACCCCACAACCCCACTCCCCTAAACCAATTTATTTTTATTTCATTAGTTTACTTTTGTTGTTTCTTCTTGTATTTTCCTCTATTATCTTCTAAATAATGTTCTTGCTCTTTAATGTCTTGATTTATCCATTTTAGACATTATCACTTCAACATTGTCCAGAAATTAAAGTCTAGTTGTAAGACTGTGGATAAACATTTAGCTCCTTTACCTACCTCCACTCTAAGTTTCTCTTTCCTGTGTTTTCAATACAGTTACCTTTCAGCTTTTTTGTTCCATCAAAAATCAATGGCCATCTTATGACTTTCATTGTTGATCCAAAAAACAGGCCACATACCCATTTCCTTTCTTGTTTAAAATTTCATATGCTTGTTTTTTTCCCCATTTGCTTTCTTTGAGGGCATCAATTGCCATTTCTCCTATGCAGATGTTTCAGTGGCTTTATACAGTAACTATCAATAATTTCCTTCTATTCAAAGCATTTGTTGATAGTTTGCCTGGAGACTGCTTCTTAGTGAACTGTTACTGGCTCTCACCTGAACGAGGTGTTTTCTGGGCCCCATTTTACAGCCATTATCCTGAAAATTCTCTTCATTGGTTTCCTATTGTTAAGCCCTAACTTTCTGAATTGTGTCTTTCTATTTGGTAACTAGAAGTTTCAGGAGAGTAAATACCTTTTAAAAAGTCAGATCAGAGCTCTTGGGTGACCTGGTAAAAAAGTAAAAATAAAATTGACAGTCAAGTTTGTACAAAAGATATGAGAGATGGAAGAGATTTCAGAAACAATCGAATCCAATTCTTTCATTCTACTGATGAGAAAACTGAGACTTACGAACACAAAATGGCTTGCTCAAGATGTACACACTGGTAGCAGCAGAGTAGAAATTCTGACTTGATGCTAGGTGTGGAACTTTTTGAATACTTTTATCACACTGATAATCCATTAGGCAAGTGAAGAAAAAAACAAATGCTCTCTTTCCAGTTTAGAGCATGGAGATTCTTATCTTTTTCATGAAACTTGTGGCTTATTTTCTGTGTCATATATCACATTCAGTTCTTCAGGGATATTCTGGTAGACACTATTTTTTTATAGAAGGTTAACAACACTTTATCCCATATTTCTACAGAGAGTCTCCGGCAACACAATGATAGGCTCTCATTTTGAGTGGGTTGGTTGTACATTTCAGGAAACAATCTGTTAATGTTTCTGAAATCAAACATGCTTACAGATGGATGAATTGGAACTTTTTATTTCATTTATTCTTTTTCGTGTGCTTTTTATATGATGCTAAGTAAGGAAATATACAATGTGACTTTCTGAATCAACAACTGTTGATACTCATGAATTGGCCTCTCTAGTGCTGCTTCCCAATAAGCATCATTGCAGCCGTGATTAACGTAGCTAGAACTGTAACAAACAGCTGTGCAACTATTACAACCACCAATTAAAGTGTAACTCCAGATGTTCTATACTCAAAACTACAGCCCTACAAGGTGGTTGCTGCATGGAGTTGATTACATTAAAGCTGTCAGTTTTAGGGTATCTTATGGGTGTTTATACCAGGAAACCATTAGCTGTCACATATTTACAATGTTGATGTCCAAGCTAATTGCAATCATAGATCACATAACCCAAAGAAGAGAAAAAAAAGGCAATCTGAAGTAGATTTACCCTTCATTGAGGCTTTTGAGGATTTTCAATAAGGACAGTGAGTAGTTTGGAAGCAGCCTCTCAACTCCCTTGATGTGTTTCCTGCACACGGCACCCTCCTTTTCAGCCGATAAATGTCATGATTTCAGAAAATAAACAAACAACTCACAGGAGAAGTTTGTCAGCATACTGTTTCCATCTGAATGAATATTTCACCCACAGAGTTTGAGAGATATACCCTGCCCTAAAGTCAGGTGAGAATGCAGTTGTTGACTATGAATTAACATGGCCCAAGAAGTGAAAAAGGTAAATTTGAAATTTTTTGTCCAATATCTATCTAAGCATTAGTGGACATGCATTCTCACGCTGGTAAGTCCCAGAGCCCAGCTTTGAATTCAGAAGACTGACAGAGGGTCACTGGAAAAAGGTGTGTGTTTTTGGCATTAGAAGGGCCCTGGGAGTTTTTCGGGTATTACAAAGGAACTTCAAAAAGTTCACGAAGGCTGGACACAGTGGCTTACGCCTGTAATCCTAGCCCTTTGGGAGGCCAAGGCAGGAGGATCATTTGAGGTCAGGAGTTTGAGACCAACCTGGCCAACATGATGAAACCTCGTCTCTACTAAAAATGCAAAAAATTAGCCAGGTGTGGTGGCAGGCACCTGTAATCCCAGCTAATCAGGAAGCTGAGGCAGGAGAATTGCTTGAACCTAGGAGGCAGAGGTTGCAGTGAGCTGAGATAGTGCCACTGCACTCCAGCCTGGGTGATAGAGTGAAATTCTGCCTCAGAAAAAAAGAAAAAGAAAAAGAAAAAAGAAAAGAAAAGTTCATGGAAAATGGAATTAAAAAATAAAAATAATAAATATAAATTTTATTTTTTTATTTCTCAACATAAGCTCCATCAAATTTGAGACACTTTAAAAAGTGGTAATGCCAGCCCTTTTGTTCATCCCTAAAGAACTAAGGGTCCTCATAATTTAACCATGTCAACACAGTCTTTTTTACATTGTTAACTGAAGAAAAGTGGGTGTCTTTTAAAATTTTTTTTGAGATTAGGAAACAAAAAGAAGTCAGAAAGAACCAAATCAGGGCTGTAAGTGGATGTCTAATAATATCCCATCCAAAATTGCCCTTGTTTGATAGGCAGAATGAGCAGAAACATTGTCATGGTGGAGAAGGACTTTCTAATGAAGCTTTCCCAGGTGTTTTTCTGCTAAAGTTTTGGCTCAAAACACTCTCATAATAAGCAGATATTGTGATTCTTTTATTCTTCAGGATGTCAATTTAGAAAATGCTTTGAGCATTCCAAAAAACTGTGCTATGACCTTTGCACTTGATGAGTCTGCTTTTGCTTTGACTTGACCACTTCCACCTCTTGGTAGCCATTGCTTTGATTGTGACTTATCTTCAGGATCATACTAGTAAAGCCATGTTTCATTTGCTGTTACAACTCCAAGGAAATGCTTTGGGATCTTGATCGTACTTGTTTAAATTTCCATTGAAAGCTCTGTTTTTATCTACAGCTGATCTGGGTGCAAGGGTTTTGGCACCGATTGAGTGGAACGTGTGCTCAAATGTTTCAGTAAGAATGATGCAAGCTGAATCAATTGAGATGTTTATGGTGTTGGCTAATGTTTCTGCTGTTAATTGTTGGTGCTTTTCAATTGGGATATGAATCAGATTAACTTTTTCCTTGAAAATTGATATAGATGGTGTGCCACTGAGCGTTTTTTTTCAACATTGTCTTGTTGCTTTAAAAAACAAGTTATCCATTTGTAAATTGCTGATTTCTTTGGGCAATGTCCCCATAAACTTTTTGTAAAACATCAATGACTTCATCATTCTTCCACCCAAGTTTCACTGTAAATTTGTTGTTTGTTTTTGCTTCAATTTTAGTAAAATTCATGTCGATCTGATAAGGGCTCTTTTCAAACTAATGTCTTATCCTTTTTAGTACCTCAAATTAGACCCCATTCAGACATGTCACAATAAGTTAATATGAGTTTATTTTAGTGCAAAAGTCTTAAAATCGATGCATAGTTTTTTTCGTAATTACATTTACCATTAACTTTTTGAGGCTCTCTCATAATATAAATAAACTATCATTCCTATTGTGGAAAAGTATAAGTATATCAATGGCATATATGCAAAATATTATTTTTTCTGGAACTAGTTGCATAGTCACCAAGAATTAATACTTGTCATGTGCAAGCTATTTTTATTAGTTTTATGTTTAGTTCAATATTTACCCATTGCAAAAGCAAAAAGAATCCTCATTCTTCACTTCAAAGGTGGCAGAACTTGGTTTGCTAAAGTCTACCCTTGACTGTTCTGCTGAAGCCTTGAATTTCCCTCCCTCTCTTACTGCATTTCCTGGCACAAGTATTGGCTAAATTTGGTTCCACCCATGCTCTCGAGTGGAGCTGGAGATTGGAGATGGCATGAGTGGGAGAGTAACTAAAGTGGGATAGAAATTTATTCTGTGTTGGTTTGAAAAGGAAAAATGTGCTGTTTTTCTAGAATGAAGGAAAATAAGGCTAAAAGCTGGGATTTACTAATAAAGTGAATTTCATAGTTAATGTTCTTGTGCTTTTTCTTATAACCTTGGGAAGGGTATAGTTATTTTGAAATATATTTTTTCTTACTACCTGTTAAAGAAATCTGACATCCTGACACAGCTTTATGTGGTGGTGCTGTAGGAAATAAAATATCTGGGCTGTAAAAAAGAGGAATGCCTGCTCCACATATCATACTCTTTTCCCACTGATGCCCATCTGGAGTTAGTTAGCAGTATTCTCCTGAGGGGAAAGTTTTATAGGAGATCTAGGCAGTGACCACAATAATGTGAGAAGTGTCCCTTAATGGGGCTAGGTCAACAGGGAGGTGCCATTTGCTGAGATGTTTCATGCATCTAATGAAAACACTGTTAAGTCAAGTTTAGCCTAAAGCTGCCTCCTTACATAGTTTAAGTTCAGCCTAAAGGTTTCTCTGTACATTGTGAACTATATATAACCTAAATGGAATTTTAAACAGATTGTAATCCACCCTTGGGCCATTCACTGAGTTTTGGCCAATCAATTGTAGCCAATTGTTCAAACTGTGTGCCAGTAAGGCAAATGTAGAGCTATAACCAATCCAGCTATTTCTGTATCTCACTTCCATTTTCTGTATGTCACTTTCCTTTTTCTGTCCATGAATCTTCTTCCATCACAGGTCTTCACTGGAGTCTCTGAGCCTACTCTGGCTCAGGAAACTGCCTGATTCATCAATCGTTCTTTGCTCAATTAAACTATTTAAAATTTAATTTGACTTTAGTGGTTTGTTTGTTTGTTTGTTTTGTTTTGTTTTGAGATGGAGTCTTGCTTTGTTGCCAGGCTGGAGTGCAGTGGCGCAATTTCAACGCACTACAACCTCTGACTCCCTGGTTCAAGTGATTCTCCTGCCTCAACCTCCTGAGTAGCTGGGATTACAGGTGCGCACCACCACACCCAGCTAATTTTTGTATTTTTAGTAGAGACAGGATTTCACCTTGTTGGCCAGGATGGTCTCAATCTCCTGATGTGATCCGCCCGCCTGGGCCTTGTAAAGTGCTGGGATTACAGGCGTCAGCCACCACACCTAGCTGGCTATAGTTTTTATTTTTAAATCAACACAAACAATTCTACATCTCCTCTGCAACCAAGACTGACACTCTAGGATACAAAATAAGTTATGCAGCCCATCTGGAATGCTGTGAGACATTAGCTGGATGTTTCCAGAAAATAGAGTGCAAGTTTCTGGAAAGGAAAAGCTTGAAATTTTCTAAATTTTCTATTTCCATTCTTTCAGTAGTGGCTTAAGTTGTCTAAGTTTGATCAATTTATTCCTCTCCTCAAGGCAAGAAACTTTAACAACAATCCCCCTCCCCCCCCCCTTTCCCCCTCTCTTTTTCTCCTTCCCTTTCCCCTTCCTCTTCCCCTTCCCTTTCTCCTTCTTCTTTTTTTGAGACAGGATTTTGCTCTGTCACCCAGTCTGGATCTCTGCTTACTGTCTCCCCTCACCTCAGCCTTCTGAGTAGCTGGGACTACAGGTGCACACCACCACACCTGGCTAATTGTTTATATTTTTTGTAGAGACAAAGTTTCACCATATTACCCAGGCTGGTGTTAAATTCCTCGACTCAAGCCATCTGCCCACCTTGGACTCCCAAAGTGCTGGGATTACAGGCATGAGCCAATATCCCTGACCAGAAATTCTTTCTCTCACAGTACTGAGATGAATCATGCATGATGATAGTGGAGATAAAAATGAACCCTGGAATAAATTCAGATAATTCTTGCTGACTTCTTTTTTGCAAGATTAAGATTCTATACAGCAAATGAACTGATTGGTACACTCTCAAGGTTCTGAATAACTTGGTACAGAAACAAGATATCTCTACACTGATTCTAAGGATTTACAACTGCTCCTGCTTTCCCAAAAAGCTGCAGTTTTGTTTCACAGGCCGCTTTCAGGAAGTGTTTGGAATCACGATGTTCCTGATTATTATCTTCATCCTGAATATTCCAAAAATCTCTCTATATTAGTTCACGTTTGCTGCTGTAACACATTACCACAGATTTAGTGGCTTAAACAACACACATGTATTATCTTAAAGTTTTGTATTTTAGAGGTCTGCCTGAGTCTCACTGGGCTAAAAATCAAGCTGTTGGCATTTGCATTTCCTTCTGAGAGGGTCTAGTAAATAATCTCTTTCCTTGCCATTTCTGGGTTCTAGAAAAGCCACATTCCTTGTCTTTTGACCCCTTTTCTCATCCTCAAAGCCTGAAAGGGCTTTTCACATCACATCACATCACTGCAAATTCCTCTTCATCCTTCTCCTTATCTATTAAGAATTTTTGTGATGATACTGAGCCCAGCTAGATTATCCAGGATAATATCCCTATTTTAAGGTCAACTGATTATTCACCTTACTTATGTCTCCATCTTTAATTCCCTTTTGCTCTGTAATCTATTTGTTGGTCTGATATTAGGATGTGATTTCCCTAATAGTTCATTATTCTCTTTACCACACCCTCTCTCTTGCCACTTCCTCTTTCCTGTGCTCCCGATGCACATAACTAACTGGTTGCAGGTCAATTCAACCAGGGTGTCTTACCAATTCCTAAAAATCAATATATACAAATCAGACTCATGATACAATTTATCCTTTCCCAAAAAAGGACTTTTCTTCCTCAAAATTTTGTTTTGTTGATCGTGGCATGATTATTCTCCAAGTCACTCAGGCTTGAGGTCTCAAAATAACTGAGGGTTTCTTCCCCCCTCTATTTTAAATCCAAAATAATTGTGAAATTATTTTTATCTGCTTCTGTAGTGTTTCTGAAATGTCTGTCTTTATTTCAGGACCAAATGCCAGAACTAGAATTTGGGTCTTCACTATATTTCAACCAATTTTAATATTTCCCAGTCTTCTCTTGATCCCTGCCCTATCACACTCCAGTATATCCTATACCTGCTTCTCTACCGAGCACTGGATTGAACTTCAGACAATTCTGACCATGCTACTCTTTTATTTACCTTCTCAGAGGTCTTCAATGGCATCTCCTCAGCCTGAAATTCACATCTCTCCACAACAACATCATAGCCTATTTTTCACTCAGGCCTAGCTTTAGTTAATAGTAATTTGAACACTTACACTCTCACTTAATCTTCCAAGTAACAATATTAGGTGGACTTTTCATTCCCATTTGAGACCCAGAGAGATTAAAGACCTTGACAAAGGTCTAGTGCATCTAGTGCGAATCGAGACTTGGATTTTTTGATCCCAACGTCATTGCTGTGTGCATGACTGCCTGGATAGCTTTATCTCCTACTATTCCCTTAACATGCAGAACAAGGTGAACCCTCAGTTTTACCCGACATTCCCCAAGTTCTCAATGTTATGCCATTGATCATGATGTTTATCCTTCCTAGATCCCTGTATCTTTAAACTATTCTTGCCTAGTAAAATTAAATTCATCTTAAAGGCTCATTTCATAAATTGAAATCTCCATGTAGTCTTTTGTTATCACTCCTTAATTAAAATTTTCATTGATATCTCTTGTTGTATTATTTTGTCAAAACGTATTGAGACTTGTTTGAAGGTTGTCTGGTGCTTGGCTTAAACCACTGCTATGGTTTTAATGTGTACCCCAAAGTTCATGGGTTGGAAATGAAGTCCCTAATGCAACAGTGTTTTGGGAGGTGGGGCCTAATAAGAAGTGATTAGGTCATGTTTGCCGTTATGAATAGATTGGTGTCATTATTGGTGGAGTATGTTAGTTATTGCAAGAGTGGGCTTCTTATAAATGTGAGTTACGCTACTCTCTCTTACGCTACTCTCTCTTACGCTCTTTTTCCTTCACACATTTGGCCGTGGAATGATGCAGCATGAAGACCCTTGTCCAGTGTGGGCTCCTTGATCACAGACTTTCCAGCATCCAGAAATGTAAGAAATAAATTTCTTTAAAAAAAAATAAATTACCCAGTTTGTGGTGTTCTGTTACAGCAGTACAAAACAGAATAGCAAAACCACCACCTCCTTGTTGGCATTTAGTGTAGAGGTTAGCACATGGACTCAAGCTAGACTTCCTGGGGTTAAATTCTAATTTTGCCTCTTATGGGTTGTGTGACTTTCAGAAAATTAATCAGTATTTCTGTGCCCCATCTGTGAAATGAGATGGGTGAGCGATAGCCACCCATCCATTCTGTGGATTACTGTGAGGATCAAGTTAGTTAATATACTTTTTAAATTTTTAGATTTTATTTTAGATATACTGAGTACATGTGTAGGGTTGTTACACGGGTATGTTGGACCCAAGTAGTAAGCATAATATCCAATAGGTAGTATTTCAACCCATTTCCCCCTTTCTCCCTCTCCCCTCCAGTAGGCCACAGTATCTTTTGTTTCCATGTTTATGCCCATGTGTGCTCGATGTTTCTCTCCCACACAATATTTGCTTTTCTGTTTCTACATTAATTCAGTTAGGATTATGGCCTCCAACTCCATCCATGTTGCTGCAAATGACATGATTTCATTCTTTTTTATGGTTGCATAGTATTCCATGGTGTATGTATACCATGTTTTCTTTATCCAATCCTCTACCGATAGGCACCTAGATTAATTCCATGTCTTTGCTATTGTGAAGAGCATGGTGATAAACATACAAGTGTGTGTGTCTTTTTGGTGTAGTGATCTATATTACTTTGGGTATATATCCAACAAGGGGGTAGCTAGGTCAAATGGTAGCTCTGTTTTAAGTTCCTTGAGAAATCTTTAAACCACTTTCTATGGTGACTGAACTAATTTACATTTCCACCAACAGTATATGAGTGTTCCTTTTTCCCTTCAGCTTGTCAGCATCTGTTGTTTTTGACTTTTTATTAATACCCATTCTGAATGGTATGAGATGCTACCTCACTGCAGATTTGACTTGCATTTCTTTGGTGATTAGTCATGACAAGCATTTTTTAATATGTTTGTTTGGCTACTTGTATGTCTTCTTTTGAGAAATGTCTGTTTATGTCCTCTCCCCGTTTTTTAATAGGGTTATTTGTTCTTTGTTTAAGTTCCTTATGGATCCTGGATATTAGACATTTGTCAGATGCATATTTTGTGAATATTTTCCCCCATTCTGCAGGTCTGTTTACTCTGTTGATAGTTTCTTTTGTATGATACTTTCTTTAGTTTAATTAGGTCATAGTTGTAAATTTTTGTTTTTGTTAAAATTGCTTTTTGGGGACTTAGCCAAAATTTGGCTGCTAAGTCTGATGTTGAGAAGTGTATTTCCTAAATTTTCTTCTAGGATTTTTATAGTTTGAGGCCTTGCATCTAAATCTTTAATCTACCCTGAATTAATTTTTTTATATAACAAAAAGAAAGGGTCCAGTTTCATATTTCTGCATTTGACTGGCCAGGTATCCCAGCACCGTTTATTAAATAGAGAGGTCTTCCCCCATAGCTTATTTTTGTCAGTTTTGTTGAAGACCTGATGTTTGTAGGTGTGTGACTTTATTTCTAAATTTTCTACTGCATTTTATTGGTCTATGTGTCTGTTTTTGCACCAGTACCATGCTGTTTCGGTTACTTTAGCCATATAATATTGTTTGAAGTCGCATAATGTGATGCCTCTGGCTTTGTTCTTTTTGCTTAAGGATTGCTTTGGCTATTTGGGCTCTTTTTTGGTTTAATATACATTTTAGCATAGATTTTTTAATTCTGTGAAGAATGACATTGGTATTTTGATAGAAATGACATAAATATGTAAATTGCTTTGGGTATTATGACCATTTTAATGATGTGTAGTCTTCCAATCCATAAGCATGGGATTTTAAAAAAAATTTATTTGTGTCATCTCTGATTTCTTTGAGCGGTGTTTTGTAGTTCCCCTTGCAGAGATCTTTCACCTCTTTGGTCAGCTGTATTCCTAGGTATTTAATTTTATGTATGGCTGTTGTAAATGAGACTGCGTTCTTTATTTGACATTCAGACTGGATGTTATTTGTGTATAAAAATGCTACTAATTTTTGTACAATTTTTGATGTGTAATCTAAAACCTTGCTATAATTGTTTATCTGTTCTAGTAGCATTTTAATGGAGTCTTTAGAGGTCTTTAAGTATCAAATTATATAGTCAGTAAAGAGATAGTTTGACTTCCTTACCCATTTAGATGCCTGTTATTTCTTTCTCTTGCCTGATTGCTCTGGCTAGGAATACCAGTACTATGTTGAATAAGAGTGGTGAGAGTGGGTGTCCTTGCCTTGTTCTAGTTCCCCAAGGGAATGCTTCCAGCTTTTGCCTGTTCAATATGATGTTTGCTGTGGGTTGGTCATAGATGGCTTTTATTATATCGAGGTATGTTCTTTTGACAGCTAGTCTATTGAGGGTTTTAATCATGAAGGGATGTGGAATTTTTTCAAAAGCTTTTTCTGTGTCTATTGAGATGATCATATGGTTTTTGCTTTTAATTCTGTTTATGTGGTGAGTCACACTTATTGATATGCATATGTTGAACCAACATTGCATCCGAGGAATAAAGCTTACGTGATTATGGTGAATTAACTTTTTGATGTGCTGCTAGATTCAGTTTGCTAGTATTTTATTGAGGACTCTGTGTCTGTGTTCATTAGGGATATTGATCTGAAGTTTTCTTTCTTTGTCATGTCTCTGCCAGGTTTTGGTACTAGCTAATGCTGGATTCATGGAATGATTTAGGAAGAAGTCCCTCCTCCTTGATTTTTTGAACTAGTTTCTGTAGAATTGGTACCAGTTCTTTGTACATCTGGTAGATTTTGGCTACTAATCCATTTGGTCCAGGACTTTTTCTGGTT
Source organism: Theropithecus gelada (assembly GCF_003255815.1). NCBI lineage: Eukaryota > Metazoa > Chordata > Mammalia > Primates > Cercopithecidae > Theropithecus > Theropithecus gelada. Next base: position 19,579,938 of record NC_037684.1, read on the forward strand.
GGCATGTTTTCTATTACTTATTCAATTTCAGAGCCTGATATTGGTCTATTCAGGGTTTTAATCTCTTTCTGATTCAATCTTGGGAGATTGTGTGCTTCCAGGAATTTATTTCTTCTAGATTTTCCAATTTGTGTGCACAGTGTTGCTCACAGTATTCTCTGAAGATCTTTTGCGTTTCTGTGGGATCAATTGTAATGTCATGTTTGTCATTTCTGATTGTACTTATTTAGATTTTTTTTTTCTTTGTTAAGCAGGCTAGTGGTCTAAATCTTATTTATTTTTTCAGAAAAACAACTCTGGGTTTCATTAATCTTTTCTGTGGATTTTTGCATCTTTTATTCATTCTGTTCAGCTACGACTCTGGTTATTTCTTTTCTTCTGAAAGCTTTGGGATTGGTTTGTTCTTTTTTTTCCCCCCCTACTTCCTTTAAGTGGAAAGTTAGACTGTTAATCTGAGATCTTTCTAACTTCTTGATGAAAGTGTTTAGAGCTATAAACTTTTGTCTTAACAGTGCTTTGGCTGCATCCCAGAGATTATGATAAGTTGTGTCTCTATTTTCATTAGTTTCAAAGACTGTTGTTTTCTGCCTTAATTTTGATGTTTACCTGGGAGTTATATAGTAGCAAGTTATTTAATTTCCATGTATTTGTGTAATGTTGAGAGATCTTTTTGCTATCGATTTAGAATTTTATTCAACCGTAGGCTGATAGTGTGCTTGGTATGATTTCAATTTTTTTGAATTTATTGAGACTTGCTTTAAAACTGCACATGTAGTCAATCTCAGAATATGTTCCATGTTCAGGTTAGAAGAATGTATATTCTATGGTTGTTCAATGGAGTGTTCTGTAGATGTCTATAAGGTCCAGTTTGTCAATTGTTGAACCTAGTCCAGAGTTTCTTTGTCAGTTTTCTGTCTTGATGACTTGTCTAAACCTGTCAATGGGATGTTAAAGTCTCCCACTATTATTGTGTGGTTGCCTAAATCTTTTCATGGGCCAAGAGGAACTTGTTTTGTAAATCTGGGTGCTCCTATGTTGGATACATATATATTTAGCATAGTTAAGGCTTCTTGTTAGATTGTACCCTTATCAAAAGTAATGTCTTTCATTGTCCTCCTTAATTCTTATTGGTTTAAAGTCTATTTTATCTTATGTAAGAATAATGGCTACTGCTCTTTTTGTTTTCTGTTTGTATAGTAGATCTTTCTTCATCCTTTAAATTTGGGCCAGTGAATGTCATTACATGTGAGATGTGTCTTGAAGACAAAAGATGGTTGAATTTTGTCTTTTTATCAGACTGCCACTCTTTGTCTTTTAAGTGAGGGCATTTAGCCCATTTATATTCGATGTTGGCATTGATATGTGTGATTTTAATCCTGTCATTGTGTTGTTAGCTGGTTTTATGTCGACTCCACCGTGTAGTTGCTTTATAGTGCCTCTGGACTGTTTTTGTGATAGTAGATGTTTTTGTGATAGTAGATGTCATTCTTTTGATCCAATCTTTAGCATTCCCCGAGGACTTCTTATAAGGCTTGTCTAATTGATAGGTATTGCCTCAGCATTTGCTTGTCTGAGAAAGACCTCATTTCTCCTTCACTTATTAAGCTTAGTTTGGTGGAATGTGAGTTCTTGGTTGGAATTTCTTTTCTTTGAGGATGTTGGAAATAGAAACCCAGTCTGTCTAGCTTGTCATGTTTCTGCTGAGAGGTCTGTTGCTAGCCTGATGAGGGTCCCTCTGTGTGTCACGTGACCCTTCTGTCTAGCTAACTTTAAGATTTTTCCTTTTGTACTGACCTTGGAGAATCTGATGACTATGTGCCCTGGGGAGGGTCATCTGGTACAGCATGAAGTAAGGGTTTTCTTTACTTCTTGGATTTGTATGTCAAGCTCTTTAGTGAGATTAGAGAAATTTTTAGGAATTATATCCTCAAAAACACTTTTCAAGTTGCTTATTTTCTCTCCTTCTCTTTCATGGATACCAGTAAGATGTATATGTCCTCTCTTTTTATAGTCCTGTATTTCTTGAATTTTTTTCATTTATTAAAATTCTTTTTTTTTTCCTTTAATTTTTGTCTGACTGAGTTGATTCAAAGAACAAGTCTTTGAGTGCTGCAATTCTTTCCTTAGCTTGGTCTATTCTGCTCTTAATACTTCCCATTGTATATAAAATTCTTTTAGTGAGTTTTTCAGCTCTAGAAGTTCAGTTTAATTCTTTCTTAGGATGGCTATTTTGCCTTTCAGCTCTTGAATTGTTTTACTGGATTTCTTGGATTGAGTTTCAGTTTCTCCTGAATCTTGATGAATTTCCTTGCCACCCAGATTCTGAATTCTATGCCTATTATTTTAATTATTTCCAACTGTTTAAGAACCATTGCTGGGGAGCTAATGTACTCATTTGGAGGTAAGAGGACAACTGGCTTTTTGGATTGCCGGAATATTTGCACTGATTCTTTCTCATCTGGGACAGTTGGTGCTCCTTTAACTGTGGTTTAAGTTGAGCATAGTTCATTGGCTTCATTTCCGATTGCTTTCAGAGGACCAGAGCTCTGTACAGGATCTTCACGTGTCAGTGAAATCGTGCCCTTGATTTCACAGATGTATACATTAGCAGGACAAATTTTTGATGTTGTAGTTAGGGTTGTGATCCAGTAGATGGCACATAAGAGTAGTGGTCAGTAGCTAGGTTAATACCCAACCCATTAATTACTCTTTTGTACTTACTTGGGTTCACAGGTATGCTTGGTGGTTGGTGAATCAGAGAGATGGTCCTCTCACCAGGTTCACTCCTGGGCCTTGGGGTAAACCCCTCCAATTGCTGGCTCTGTACCTGCATTTCTTTTGTTAGTTGTTCCCGGCCATGGGGCTCCCTTGGGCAGAAGCTGTGGTTGGAAAGAATACCACACTCTATACTGGCCCTGCAGAGGGAGGCACACCTGGCTCCCATCCCAACCCAGTAACCCATGCATCTTGCCTCTCTCAGTACTGTGGAGGTGGAGGCTCCTCCCTGGCTTGAGTGCCAGCCAGGGATCACATCTCAGTACTCCGGAGCTGCACACTGTAGCCTTGGGGCACAGACACATCCTGAGGCTCCTGCTAGAGTTCTGGTTATGCTGAAGAATACAAAGTGCTCCTGGGTCACTGATAAGGTACTCAGAGTAAGATGCAGCCCTCAGGATGGACCTCAGGGGCTGCACTGTGCATCTGCTCCTGCAGACCGCTAAGCATAGACTCTAGGAGAGGCCAGTCGGCAGGATGGCTTGCACAGCAGACATGCCCCAGTGTTGTGGGGATGCTATCCCCCCTCTCTCCTGGCTTCTAAGTCAGATGGGGCCTATGCCTCCCAGAAGGGCATAGGGGCCATTTGTGGACGGCAACTCTCTGCTGGAGCTGCACAGGACTCAAAATCTCCTGGGCTGTCTGCTGGCTGAAGGCCTGTCTCTGCCTGCTCCCCGAAGAGATTCCCCCTGCCAGCTTACAGGTCCATGAGCATGGTCCCCTATAGCTAGGATCCCAGAGGTCCATGGTGAGAGTAAGCTGACCCTCAGTTCACTTACCCAACCCTTACCCAGGAGCCACTGGGGGCCAGAAACTAGACCTGGATTTCAGGTACCGCTTACAGGGTCCCCAGATTCTCCCTCTTCTGCCTCAGGTTCAGCATTGTCTGTCCATCCACTCAGCATTTTCTCTTGAAGATCTGCCTGAGTTCTGGTGGTTTACTGGATAATGTAGTCTCTCTCGGTGGTAGTGGCATTTCCTGGTTGTGTCTAGTTGGCCAACTTGTCTGAAACCTCTTAGTTAATACTATATACTTTTTTCTTTCTCTTTTTTTTTTTTTTTTATTTTTTTATTTGAGAAAGAGTCTCACTCTGTTGCCCAGGCTGGAGTGCAGTGGTGCGAACTCAGCTTACTCAATCTCCACCTGCCAAGTTCAAGCGATTCTCCTGCCTCAGCCTCCCAAGTAGCTGGGATTACAGGCCTGCCCAACGCCACCTGGCTAAGTTTTGTATTTTTAGTGGAGACAGGGTTTCACCATGTTGGCCAGGCTGGTCTCAACCACCTGACCTCAAGTGAGTCATCCCTGTCGACCTCTGAAAGTGCTGGGATTACAGGTGTGAGCCATCGCACTCGGTCAGTATTTTTAAAGCATTTGGAACTATGAACCTGGTTGAAAATAAGCATTCATAAGTTTCAGCTTGGCTGGGTGCAGTGGCTCATGTCTGTAATCTCAGTACTTTGGGAGGCCGAGGTGGGTGGATCACCTGAGGTCAAGAGTTCGAGACCAGCCTGGCCAACATGGTGAAACCCCGTCTCTACTAAAAATACAAAAATTAGCTGGGCATGGTGTTAGGTGCCTGTAATCCCAGCTATTCAGGAGGCTGAGGCAGGAGAATCGCTTGAACCCTGGAGGCCGAGGTTGCAGTGAGCTGACATCGTGCCACTGCACTCCAGCCTGGGTGACAAGAGCAAGACTTCATCTCAAAAAAAAAAAAGTTTCAACTTATAGTTACAATTACTACCTTCTTAGTTTTTGCACCACAGTCCTCTCTAACACATAGAACATCTATTTAGCAACCAAAAGGTGAAAACACATGTTTATGTTCTTTCATATGAAGTATGAATGTGTTTTTTTGTAAACTTTTTTCAGTCTAATTTGAAGTAGATAGAGGATAATCGTGTAATAATAAAGGAGATAAAATTGTGTACATTACATCCTTTTCTTTATTTTGATTTCTCTACAACTGTGCTACTATTGTACTCCAATATTCCCTACTCAATCCTTGTCTGCTCTTCCAGTTTCCTTTTTACTAGCACATGAGTATGATCCACCAGAGTTTTAAGATGTTGATAGACATACAAAAGCACTTATTATTTTTGCATGTGATATTAACAGAAAGATAGAAAGGATCCCATTATGGGAGAAAAATCAATCAAGGCTCAAACTTATCATTAAATGAGAATTCTGGCCAGAATCCAATACCTTTTTTTTAAATGAAGGAATTCAAAGCCTTATAATTTAAATTTCATCATCAAGCTATATAGAGAGAAGATGGGAGGCCTTGGCTCAGCAGAAGTTCATGCAAAAATATCATATCTAGAATATTAAACTGACTATTGAAGCAGGTACTCTGGTTGATAAGCTCAACACTCATTCCCAATCCTTTTCCCTTGGCCATGTTTTGTCAGCTACGCTCCCTACTATGAGTAGATACACAACACATTTCTGGTTCATGAAATGTGAATAGATGTTTATGAGGAAGGAGGTTTTTGGTAAAGCTTTTATTTTCTTTATTAATAAGACAGCTATTGATGGTGGCAACCATTTCTCTCTTTCTTTTTGTTTATGTCTCAATGGTTATAATGCCTGGAATTGCAGCAGTAATCCTGTGAGCATGAGGAAAAAGAAGTTAAGATAATTAGAGAGATGGAGCTAATATTTTGGAGATGCTGAATCAAAGCTAGCAGTATCTATTTCTAGCCTTCTCCATATATAAGGAGGTGAAATATTTCTTTTTATTGTCACATTTATTTGAATTTTTCTGTTACTTGCTGCTGGAAATATCCATAATCAATACAACTATTAAACTCAAGAAAAGCTGATAGTAATCAGCCGCTATAAATCAAATATAACCTTAGATTGTATTGCTGGAAGTATAATATATGGATCCTTGAAATTAATACTATAATATTCTCCACCTCTTAACAGATGCAATGTTAAAAAATTAGAATGTAGGTTTACATATCAAGAGAGGTAATGGTAGGAAGTCACTTACTTCTGTTTGAACTTACAGTATTTCTTTCTCTTGCATATTTTTTTAGAATGAAATGTTCATTAAATGACTTTAACGACCAAATGTGATGTGAGTATATTCTATCATGTACAAGAAAGAGAGATAATTTTTGTATTTTTGAAAATTCTTCTAAGACCCTTGCATGTCCAAAGGAACATACAGAAGCAGTGCAATGTAATTAAAAGCATCATGTTTGAAATCATATAGGGTGAAATTGAGTGTTAATGTCGTCATGTTTTAACTATGTGACTTGGGACAGTTGTTTATTTTCTCTGAGACTCAGTATTCTCATCTGTGAAATGGGAATAATAATAGTAATTAGCTCACACTACTGCTATAGAGGTTAACCAAAGTATGACAGCTTGACACTTAGTATAGTAAAATTTTATTGAGTGTTAGTCATGAAGGTGATAATCTCTTCCCCTTCCCATCTCTTAGGCAGTAATTCATAGCTCTTCCTCTCTCCTTACACTTCCACAAACCCTCTACCTCACTTTTAGCTGAAGACCTTGTTTCCTACTTCACTAAAATGTAGAATTGTCTGAAGAGAACTTTTTTAGACTCTCATCAGCACGTCTACCCACCTTGCAGCATCTGTTTCCACCTACTCTGTCATGCTGCCTGTTCACATAAATGAACTATTCATGCTCCTATGTAAAGTTAACCGCCCACTCCTTTTATATTTGATGCTATTTCTTTTTGCATCCTCCAGGACATTGCAGTAACAATGTTCCCTTCTCTTTCATTTCCTCAAATTTTCACTCTTTACTGGACCATTCCCCAAAACATACAAGCATATCATTTTTTCTACCATATTATAAAAACAAAACAAAATTAACTTGATGCCTCAAGTGCCAGCCACACATATTCCAATTATTTGCTTATTTTGACAGCTTTTAGCAATACTGCTTATCTTTAAACACTTTTTTCCGATTGTCTCCTAAATCTACTCCAATCAGGTATTTATCCAACTCCACCAAGACAAATCTGGTAACAGTCATCAAAGACCTTTGCACGGCCAAATTCAATTGATCAATTATTAATTATCATTCTACTCACCTATCAGCAATATCTGAGCCAAAGGCTCACTGTACCCTTTTTGATATATTTTCTTCATTTGATTTGCAGGTCATCACACTTCCCTAGTGTTTCTCCTAACTTTCCTCTTTCCTCTCCCCTCTTCCTCCTCATTCCTGAAACTTGGAATGACCAAGGACCATTCCCCAGTCATTCTTCATCTTTTCTTCTGTCATTCCCTTGGTGTTACCTCGTGGTTTTAAAATAGCATTTATATGCCAGTGACTCTCACATTTATCTCTCCTACCCAGTTCTTCGTAACTCCAAGCTCATATATCCAACTTCCAAATCAATGGCTACGCTTGAAATACATTCAAATTGTAAAAATCTGCATGTCCCAAACTTAACTCATAGTCTTTTTCTCAAATGCTATTCCAAATATAACCCTCTCCATCTCAATTGATAGCAACTCCATATTACTTGCTTCAAGCCAAAAAGCTTTTAATTCTTTCTGCCTTTCTCCCACAGCTCACATCCTCTCTTTTAGAAAATTTTGTTGTCTTGATTATTAATATATCCAGAACATATTACTACATACCACCTGATCTGTTATTAGCATTTGTGCTAAACTCTTTCCTGGATAAACTGCAGTAACTTTCATCTGATCTGCTAGTTTTAACCTTTTCCACCTACAGCTTATTTGCTACCCAACATCCAGAGTTACCTATTTGATTTAAAAATTTGGGTAAAATCATGTCACATCAATATTAAAAATCCTGTAAAGCTTTCCTATTTTATTCCAAGTAAAAGTCATTAAAACGGCCTTTAACCTGGCTTTAATTTCCTTTTTCTTTCATAGAACTTTCCACTATAAAACATAATCTGTAATTTATTTTTATATCACATTTGTGTTCTGTCTGTTTTTCTCTTCTAAAATGTAAGATCCTTGAGGGCAAGGATCTTTATCTGTTTAATTAACTGATATATCCCAAATGTTAAAAACAATACTAACACATAGTAAGGGGTTCAACAAATGTTTGAAAATGAATAAATATAAAGGCTGCTGCTACTGATTGACCCAGGTAGGTTGCAGAGTTTTAAGAATCTTGCTTTTTTCATGATTTAGTATGAAACATTGCATCTACCTGCAAGTTTTTAAAGCAAACTTTTTCTGATGTGTGACTTTTTTGATAATTAACTATAGAGAAATACTAAGTTATATTACTTTTAAAGATATTTTATTGATGTCATAGCCATTGCAATAGAAGAGAGGGATGGAACTCAGCTCTGCTGAAGGTATTTAAATGCCATCGTGAGCTAATGGAAAAGTACAGGAGGACATTGGGATGAGGGAGGTTGATTAAAATGATTAGGTTATTTGTGTTAGCCAATTGTCACTTATCTAAATTAGGCTTCTATGCTCCCTCAGAAACTAGGAGAAAGGAGCCCACTCTTTCCTGATGATTTGATGAGAAAGACATTTCTAGGTTGTAGAAAATTTATAACTCTAATGGGCAGAGGAGGAATTTACAATCGCAAGTTTTCTAAAGTTAATGTTTTAAGCAAAGAGAGGACAGGGACTGAAGTCAGAAAGAAGCTTACTTAAATTTAGTCAAGCTGAGGGGAATGTTACAGCTGTCTTGGCCAGTAGTAGGACAAAGCTGGAGACAGTTGCACAACATCTACTTAGTTTGGTTTATATTCTATTATTCATGAAGATTAACATTCTCCATGAACTGTTTGCATACTCTATTATTTTTAAAATGGTTTGTGCCTAATCTTGTTTTATTGAAAACAGCAAAAAAAAAGTTGACTTCACAAACATATTGATGTGATCAACTCCGTAAAGATAGGAACTCTTATGATTACGAATTCAGTTGGTCTTAGGTATATCATTTGAAAGACTTTATGAAATGAAGATATAAATGCAAGAGATACAGCATAATCAGGACTTGGGGATGACCTGTGGCTGTCTCATACTGCAGCTTGGCATGTATCCTAATGCAAATTATAGAGATTTGTTGCAAATTACTGTGATATCAGGAAACATTTGAATCATTTCTCAATCTTCTTTAGCCCTGATGTCTTAAGACTCATATTAAATTGGGCTATTTGTAGTACCCTTTGAAATTTGCATTAATACTACAAAAACTAAATTCGAAGATAGAGGAATAATTGTCCATTTAGTGGTTTGATTGATCTTTCTAAAGCACATTGAAAATACTTTTTAAATTATTATACTACTTACAGTTTCCTTCTCCCTATACAACCACATTCTAACTCTTAGCACAGGCTATGTCATCTTTCATAATACTGACCTCAAACTTTGAAATAAGCTGCATTCTTCGCCACTTCTCTCAATGCTATCTCCAATTCACCCACAAACAATTTATCTCTATGTCATATCTCACCCTCTGCTTTTATGTCTGTACCTTGCAAGGGGTTCTTTCTACCCAGGAAATCACCCCATCCAACTCTTTTCTCCCTTAGAAATTCTGCTCATTCCCTATATGTCATAGAGTCTGGAAAACCTTTCAGATCATCAGACAGAATTAATTGCTTTCCTCTGTGCTCTGCAGTCACTTGTGTTTAATCATTACAGCTATTATGTCAGGTTATAATCATGTGTTCACTTGTCTGTATTTGACATTAGGCTAAGAGCTCCTGGAGGACAAGGATTATACCTGATAGTATGCACCATGGTGACTGATACACTTATTTAATCATTCTAAATTTATTAATTCAGCACATAGTTTGGTGCCTACTATGTGGCAAATACCATGCTAGGGATATGGAGGTGAACACATACCCTCCACCAATTGCACATTTCCCGAGCAAAGGCAAAACCAAATGTAATTCTATGAGTATGTACAAAAAAAAAAAAAAATGAAATGGGAAGAACCTTTTCAGAAAAGAGTAATTTCATCTGCAGTTTGAAGAAAAAGGTGTGTTACTGGCAGGGAAAACATCAAGTGCAAAGGAGGGCAGGGCATGCTTGACCAGAGAGCTTGATGAATCATATTTACTAGCTGTGTGATGTTATACATGCTATTTATTTTCTGTGCCAGTTACCTCCTCTATAAATTGGCTTTAATGGTATCCACCCTGAAGGTGGTTGTTATAATTAAAATTGTAAATATGTGTAAACTATTATGAATAGCACCCATCACTTTAAAAGCACTATGGAGTGTGTGTGCTGTGAAAGAGTTCAGGGATGTCACCCAAGATATATTGTTTTGGTATGCAAATTACTTCAAACTAAGCATACTTGGGGAATGGTAAATGCAGGAAGAGGCTTTCTCTGAACTTCCTCTGTCTGCCTAAAGATAGATCCTTCTAAAGGAACTCAACTATGTAAATTATCTTCCCGGAATCTCATCAACCAGGGAAGATGGGCTTGTATCACAGGAGAGGAAGCTAGAGGTCCACACTATGCCCAGGCAGACTTTGTCACAGGCTTTCACGTATTTTTCTGAGGACTTATTCATCTTGACAAAATCATTTACTCTCTTCTAAGTTGCCTACTTCTCCCCTTCACACTCCCCTAGGAAGATTTGTACCTAAGCGTCTAGATCTCACTGGGTTTTTTAGTATTTACTTTTCTTTCATATGATGTTTCCTCGTGTATAATAAATTTGTATACCTTTTCTCATGTTACTCTGCCAATTGTCAGTTTATTTCATTGACTTAATTATTCATCCCTCAGAGGGTAAATGGAAAGTTATTCTTCCCCTACATCTGCAATATAGAATTTAATAATTCTGAGAATTGCGAGAAGGTCATTGTGGCTAGGATGCTTGGGACCATTTTTAATGCTGCGTAAGTTTAGGCTGGAGAGGTAGGAAGGAACTCATCATGTTAGAAATTTTGGTTCTAAACATAAGAAAAATGGGAAATTGTTAAAACATTCTAAAGCAGATTTACCCTTCGAGGTACCATATTAAGTATCCGACAGGTATTTAATACATTTTTGTTGAAGCAATCAACAACAGTATAGAAAAAGCTGTGAGGTTATAAGCAAATAAACTACTTCCTACAACTATATGAAGGACTCAACAAGAAAATGTATGTTAAGGCCTGATGTAAGATTGCCATTGGAAGATTTCAAGTTAGGCTTAGTATTTTATTATCTAAGTATAGATTTTTGCCAAAGCAAAATATATACGTTTTTAGATAGGTTCAAGTCAAAACTTGACAACACAGCAGACGGCATGAGTAATTTCTGAGCAAGTCACTTCAATCCCTTCTGTAAAACTGGAATAATAAGGATAAATTTTAGGATCAAATGAGGTAGTATATGTACAAATATTCTATATTCTCTAATAGTTTATTGTTCATATCTTTTGTTTCTTTGTTTGTTTACCTGTTTTTTGAGACAGAGTCTCACTCTGTTGCCCAAGCTAAAGTGCTGTGGTGGTGCGATCTCGGCTCACTGTAACCTCTGCCTCCTGCATTCAAGCAATTCTCGTGACTCAGTCTCCCAAGTACCTGTGATTACGTGTGTGCACCACCGCACCCAGCTCATTTTTGGACTTTTAGTAGAGACGGAATTTTGCCATGTTTCCCAGGCTTCTCAAACTCCTGAGTTTAAGTGATCCGCCTGCCTTGGCCTCCCAAAGTGCTAGGATTACAGGTGTGAGCCACTGAGCCCAGCTTCGCATTTTAATTTTTATTGTATGTCATCACAGTACAAGGCAATACTCATTAGTCAAGTGTGGTCAGTTCTATTGAAGTGCAGAGGAAGATCAGAGACGTTATACTGGAGCTGTAGCTTGGAGAATAGGTAGAGTTTTGACTGGGGAAGAATGAAGGGGGTAGTACTCCACATAAAGAGGCTATATAGTATAGTAGAGTGGAAAGAGGATGGAACATGAATTCAGATATATATAGTTTGAATCAGGACTCCGCCACTTAGTGTCTGTGTCACTTTATGCAAAGTTCTTAATGTTGTAGTGCCTTAGTTTTCTCATCTGTAAAATGGTATAGTAGGGACTCTGCAATATTACAGTGAGATGCTCTTTGTTAATGCTTGAAATGAAGTTATCCTTCAGAGGAATCTTGGAGGAGTAGGAGGGTGTAAAAGGTAAAGGATCTGGCTTTGAGTTCAACTCGGAATCACTTCATAGTTGTATCTCTACAGGCTTTCCATACCTTATTCAAACTCTGTCGTCACGTAAATAATTATCTCCTTTGCCCTCAGGGTTAAATACAATATTTTGTGTAAAATACCAAGTACAATGATTGACACTAAAAAGTAAACGGGACCCTCACAAATACTATTTACATATTACCAGCAGAATATAGAAGATTAGAAATGGCAACAACAAAAACTAGGGCACCAGTGCTCTTCAGGATAGAGATGATTGACTTTTTCCTTGAGGCAATGAGGAGCAATGAAACGTTTGGGGCAGCAGAAATAGGTGATGACTTTTCTTGCCAAGAAATGGAAGCTGTGCAGAAAAAGACAAGACCTCAACTTTGGTGTTCATAAATCAGGAAGCAACACATAATGGTTTAGCTCTGCAACATCTGACACAAAAGCCATTCATTCAGCTTGAAATGTCTGATTATTTCACCCAGAGCTCACTGTTACACTATGTTATTCCAATTAGTTCTCTCTGGAGAGGAAATCTCATCAGACAATATGATTAGATCCAATCAGCATAGGTGCCAAGCACTTGGAACATATTATAAATGACATTTTCATTTCTTTTACAGAATAAATGTTTGTCTTTTGGCATTTCTCAAATGTGAACATTCAAAGAAAGTATTTGAAACAGTATTTCAGGATAGAGGGTTAATGATTAAGAGCACAGGGTACTTTATGTAAGAAAACCATATTTTAACAATTACTATTTGATATCTCAAGCAGTGACTTATACTTTCCTTAAAAATCTTTTCCAAATACCAATTTTTCTGCCTAAATGAGGCAGAGAGCAGTGAATAAAACTCTGAAACACCTGGAAAAACCTTGAAAGGGGTGTAATTATTGCTACCAAATGTAAAATAGACTGTAAAACAAAAAAATAGTTTAGTCAGAAGGTATAGGGAGTACCTACTATGGGCCAAGTTTTAGGGAAACAATGTTGAACTGGAAATATGGTTTATTGCAATTTGTTGTTTAATTGTAATTTCTCCCACTAAAACTTGATAAACGACATAATAATTCAAAAGGGTCCCAGAAGAGGAATATTAAAAGAGTTATCAGCGATCAGGTTTGGCTTGCCATGTATGTTCTCGGCACATGTTGATGGCCCATTTTCAGCCCCTGCCATCCTCTGTCTGAGGGATTTCTCTGGCTGTGAAACCTGTGTAATGATCAGGTTGAATAACTGACTCTGTAGGAAATGTTCTCAATCAAGGACAACAGAGGAAAGAAGATGGGTAGCCCAGCTTCCTTGCTTCTTGTGTGCAGTTATTCTGAGGTGGGTTCTGTATTATATCCCAAATATTCCTGGTAGAATCGAGTATCCATTGCCCATAGTGGTAACATGCTCATTAATATACTCTGTATTGTCTCCCTTTCCTTCTATCTCACGCACTTTCCTAACATTTCTCCTGGGATCATCTCCTAAGTAAACCAGTTACACTCAAATAGTTGCCTAGGATACTATGGATGCCCAAGTTAAGCCTTCCTGGTAAAGAGAAGAAACACACACACACACACACACACACAAATATTTGAGTTGAGGAAAAAGCATGACTAAAATCACAAAGGTAAGAGAAAACTTACAGCAACTGAGAAACTTTCAGTATGACTGGATTGTGGAAGATTAAGGAAAGTAGCTAGAGTGAAAGCCAGAGTGGCAAGTGGGAACAGTACCTGAAGATTCTGAAAATAGTATGAAGAAGTTTGGATTTTGTGTTAAAAGAACCAGGATGATGATGATGTCTAAAACAGAGGAGTTGCATTAGACATTGAGAGGAAAATGGATTTGTGAGGGATTCGGGAACTGTAGTTGACAGCAATTAGATACGAAGGAAAGATATCAAGGATAACACATGGGGTTTTGACTCAGGTAACTAGGTAGATGGTCATGTTGTCTAAGTCAAGGGGGCGCACTTTGAAAATTGTATTTTATGTAAATTGTCCTCCTTTGCCTATTGCAAGATTAATGGTGGCCCCTGGAGTTCCTCACTGCAGGGCTCCATTGGCAGTTCTATTTAATGTTGAGATAAGGGACATAGGAGGATGAGCACTTTAGGATGCAAGAGGAGATTGTTTGTCTTTTTTTTTTTAATTATACTTTAAGTTCTAGGGTACATGTGCACAATGTGCAGGTTTGTTACATAGGTAAACATGTGCCATGTTGGTTTGCTGCACCCGTCAACTCGTCATTTACATTAGGTATTTCTCCTAATGCTATCCCTCCCCCAGACCCCACCCCCTGACCAGCCCCAGTGTGTGATATTCCCCTCCCTGTGTCCAAGTTTTCTCATTGTTCAACTCCCACCTATGAGTGAGAACATGCGGTGTTTGGTTTTCTGTCCTTGTGATAGTTTGCTTAGAATGATGGTTTCCAGCTTCATCCACATCCCTGCAAAGGACGTGAACTCACCCTTTTTTTAAGGCTGCATAGTATTCCATGGTGTATATGTGCCACATTTTCTTAATCCAGTCTATCATTGATGGACATTTGGGTTGGTTCCAAGACTTTGCTATTGTGAATAGTGCCACAATAACTATACATGTGCATGTGTCTTTATAGTAGCATGATTTATAATCCTTTGGGTATATACCCAGTAATGGGATTGCTGGGTCAAATGGTATTTCTAGTTCTAACCACACTGTCTTCCACAATGGTTGACCTAATTTACACTCCCACTGACAGTGTAAAAGCATTCCTATTTTTCCACATCCTCTCCAGCATCTGTTGTTTCCTGGCTTTTTAATGCCATTCTAACTGGTGTGAGATGGTATCTCATTGTGGTTTTGATTTGCATTTCTCTAATGACCAGTGATGATAAGCATTTTTTCATCTGTCTGTTGGCTGCATAAATGTCTTCTTTTGAGAAGTGTCTGTTTATATACTTTGCCCACTTTTTGATGGGGTCGTTTTTTTTTTTTCCTTGTAAATTTGTTTAAGTTCTTTGTAGATTCTGGATATTAGCCATTTGTCAGAGGGGTAGATTGCAAAAATTTTCTCCCATTCTGTAGGTTGCCTGTTCACTCTGATGATAGTTTCTTTTGCAGTGCAGAAGCTATTTAGTTTAATTAGACCCCATTTGCCTATTTTGGCTTTTGTTGCCGTTGCTTTTGGTGTTTTAGTTATGAAGTCTTTGCCCATGCCTGTGTCGTGAGTGGCATTGCCTAGGTTTTCTTCTAGGGTTTTTATGGTGTTAGGGCTTACATTTAAGTCTTTAATCCATCTTGAGTTAATTTTTGTATAAGGTGTAAGGAAGGGATCCAGTTTCAGCTTTCCACATATGGCTAGCCAGTTTTCCCAACACCATTAATTAAATAGGGAATCCTTTCCCCATTACTTTTGTCAGGTTTGTCAAAGATCAGATGGTTGTAGATGTGTGGTATTATTTCTGAGGCCTCTAATCTGTTCCATTGGTCTACATATCTGTTTTGCTAACAGTACCATGCTGTTTTGGTTGCTGTAGCCTTGTAGTACAGTTTGAAGTCAGGTAGTGTGATGCCTCCAGCTTTTTCTTTTTGCTTAGAATTTTCTTGACTATGCACACTCTTTTATGGTTCCATATGAATTTTAGTTTTTTCCAATTCTGTGAAGAAAGTCAATGGTGGCTTGACAGGGATAGCATTGAATCTATACATTACTTTGGGCAGTATGGCCATTTTCACAATATTGATTCTTCCTATCCATGAGCATGGAATGTTCTTTCATTTGTTTCTGTCCTCTTTTATTTCGTTGAGCAGTGGTTTGTAGTTCTCCTTGAAGTGGTCCTTCACATCCCTTTAAGTTGGCTTCCTAGGTATTTTATTCTCTTTGTAGCAATTGTGAATGGGAGTTCACCCGTGATTTGGCTCCCTGTTTGTCTATTATTGGTGTATAGGAATGCTCGTGATTTTTGCACATTGATTTTGTATCCTGAGATTCTGCTGAAGTTGCTTATTAGCTTAAGGAGATTTGGGGCTGAGAGGATGGGGTTTTCTAAATATACAATCATGACATCTGCAAACAGAGAAAATTTGACTTCCTCTATTCCTAATTGAATACACTTTATTTCTTTCTCTTACCTGATTGCCCTAGCCAGAAATTCCAATACTATGTTGAACAGGAGTGGTGAGAGAGGGCATCCTTGTCTTGTGCTGGTTTTCAAAGAGAATGCTTCCCATTTTTGTCCATTCAGTATGATATTGGCTATGGGTTTATCATAAATAGCTCTTATTATTTTGAGACACATACATCAATACCTAGTTTATAGAGTGTTTTCAGCATGAAAGGCGGTTGAATTTTGTCAAAGGCTTTTTCTGCATCTACTGAGATAATCATGTGGTTTTTGTCATTGGTTCTGTTTATGTGATGGATTACGTTTATTGATTTGTGTATGTTAAACCAGCCTGCATCCCAGGGATGAAGCCAAATTGATTGTGGTGGATAAGTTTTTTGATATGCTGCTGAATTTGGTTTGCCAGTATTTTCTTGAAGATTTTTGCATCGATGCTCATCAGGGATATTGGCCTAAAATTATCTTTTTTTGTTGTGTCACTACCAGGCTTTGGTATCAGGATGATGCTAGTCTCATGAAATGAGTTACAGAGAATTCTCTCTTTTTCTATGGATTGAAATAGTTTCAGAAGGAATGGTACTAGCTTTTAATTTTTCCTCTGGTAGAATTCAGCTGTGAATCTGTCTTGTCCTGGACTTTTTTGGTTGGTAGGCTATTAATTATTGCCTCAATTTCAGAACCTGTTATTGGTCGATTCAGGGATTCAACTTCTTCCTGGTTTAGTCTTGGAAGTATCCATTAATTTATCCATTTCTTCTAGATTTTCTAGTTTTTTGTGTAGAGGTGTTTAAAGTATTCTCTGATGGTAGTTTGTATTTCTGTGGGATCAGTGGTGATGTCCCCTTTACCATTTTTTGTTGTATCTATTTTATTCTTCTCTCTTTTCTTCTTTATTAATCTTACCAGCAGTCTATCTATTTTGTTGATCTTTTCTAAAAACCAATTCCTGGATTCATTGATTTTTTGAAGGTTTTTTTGTGTGTGTGTACGTCTATTTCCTTCAGTTCTGCTCTGATCTTAGTTATTTCTTGCCTTTCGCTAACTTTTGAATTTGTTTGCTCTTGCTTCTCTAATTCTTTTAATTGTGATGTTAGGGTGTCAATTTTAGATCTTTCCTGCTTTCTCTTGTGGGCATTTAGTGCTATAAATTTCCCTCTACACATTGCTGTAAAAGTGTCCCAGAGATTCTGGTATATTGTGTCTTTGTTCTCATTAGTTTCAAAGAACATCTTTATTTCTGCCTTCACTTTGTTATTCACTGAACAGTCATTCAGAGCAGGTTGTTATGTTTCCATGTAGTTGGGCAGTTTTGAGTGAGTTTCTTGATCCTGAGTTCTAATTTGATTGCACTGTGCTCTGAGAGACAGTTTGTTGTGATTTCTACTCTTTCACATTTGCTCAGGAGTATTTTACTACCGATTATGTGGTCAGTTTTAGAATAAGTTCAATGTGGTGTCAAGAAGAATGTATATTTTGTTGCTTTGGGGTGTAGAGTTCTGTAGGTGTCTATTAGGTCTGCTTGGTCCAGAGCTGAGTTCAAGTCCTGGATATTCTTGTTAACCTCCCGTCTTGTTGATCTGTCTAATATTGACAGATGGGTGTTAAAGTCTCCCACTATTATTGTATGGGAGTCCAAGTCTCTCTGTAGGTCTTTAAGGACTTGCTTCATGAATCTGGGTCCTCCTGTATTGGGTACATATATATTTAGGATAGTTAGCTCTTCTTGTTGAATTGATCCCTTTACCATTTTTTAGTGGCCTTCTTTGTCTCTTCTGATCTTTGTTGGTTTAAAGTGTGTTTTATCAGAGACTAAAACTGGAACCCCTGCTTTTTTTGCTTTCCATGTGCTTGGTAGATCTTCCTGCATCCCTTTATTTTGAGCCTATGTGCATGTCTGCATGTGAGATGGGTCTCCTGAATACAGCACACCGATAAGTCTTGACTCTTTATCCAATTTGCCAGTCTGTGTCTTTTAATTGGGGCATTTAGCCTATTTACATTTAAGGTTAATATTGTTATATGTGAATTTGATCCTGTCATTATGATGTTAGCTGGTTATTTTGCCTATTAATTGATGCAGGTTCTTCAGAGCATCTGTGGTCTTTACTATTTGGCATATTTTTGCAGTGGCTGGTACCACTTGTTCCTTTCCATGTTTACTGCTTCCTTCAGGAGCTCTTGTAAGGCAGGCCTGGTGGTAACAAAATCTCTCAACATTTGCTTGTCTGTAAAGGATTTTATTTTTCCTTCACTTATGAAGCTTAGTTTAGCTGGATATGAGATTCTGGGTTGAAAATTCTTTTCTTTACGAATGTTGAATATTGGCCCCCACTCTCTTCTGGCTTGTAGGGTTCCTGCCAAGAGATCCACTGTTAGTCTGATGGGCTTCCCTTTGTGGGAAACCCAACCTTTCTCTCTGGTTGCCCTTAACAGTTTTTCCTTCATTTCAACCTTGGTGAATCTGACAATTTGTGTCTGGGGGTTGCTCCTCTTGAGGAGTATCTCTGTGGTGTTCTCTGTGTATTTCCTGAATTCGAACGTTGGCCAGCCTTGCTAGGTTAGGGAAGTTCTCCTGGATAATATCCTGAAGATTTTTTTCTACCTTAGTTCCATTCTCCCCATCACTTTCCAGTACACCAATCAAACATAAATTTTGTCTTTTCACATAGTCCCATATTTCTTGGAGGTTTTGTTTCTTTTCACTCTTTTTTTTCTAATCTTGTCTTCTCACTTTATTTCATTAATTTGATCTTCAATCATTGATATCCTTTTTTCCACTTGATTGAATCGGCTACTGAAGCTTGTGCATGTGTCATGAAGTTTTTGTGCCATGGTTTTCAGCTCCATAAGGTCATTTAAGGTCTTCTCTACACTGTTTATTCTAGTTAGCCGTTTGTCTAACCTTTGTTCAAGGCTTTTAGCTTCCTTGTGATGGGTTAGAGCTCGGAGATGTTTGTTTTTACTGACCTTCTGAAGCCCACTTCTGTCAACTCATCAAACTCATTCTCTGTCCAGTTTTGTTCCCTCGCTGGCAAGGAGCTGCAATCCTTTGGAAGAGAAGAAGCACTCTGTTTTTTGGAATTTTCAGCTTTTCTGCTCTGTTTTCTCCCCACCTTTGTGGTTTTATCTACTTTTGGTCTTTGAGGTTGGTGACCTACAGATGGGGTTTTGGTATGGATGTCCTTTTTGTTAATGTTGATGCTATTCCTTTCTGTTTGTTAGTTTTCCTTCTAAAAGTCAGACCCCTCAGCTGCAGGTCTGTTGGAGTTTGCTAGAGTTCCACTCCAGACCCTGTTTGCTGGCTATCAACAGCGGAGGCTGTAGAATAGCAAATATTGCTGCCTGATCCTTCCTCTGGAAGCTTTGTCCCAGAGGAGCACCCACCTGTTTGAGGTGTCTGTCGACCCCTACTGGGAGGTGTTTCCCAGTCATGCTACATGGGGATCAGGGTCCTGCTTGAGGAGGTAGTCTGTCCGTTATTGGAGGTCAAACACCACACTGAGAGAACCACTGCTCTCTTCAGAGCTGTCAGACAGGGATGTTTAAGTCTGCAGAAGGTGTCTGCTGCCTGTGGTTCTAGTATGCCCTGCCCCAGAGGTAGAATCTATAGAGGCACTGGGCCTTGCTGAGCTGCAGTGAGCTCTACCCAGTTCACGCTTCCAGGTCTCTTTGTTTACACTGTGAGCTACTCAAGCCTCAGCAATGGTGGACACCCTTCCCCCGTCCAGCTGCAGCATTGCAGGTCAATCTCAGACTGCCGTGCTAGCAGTGAGCAAGGCTCTGCAGGCATGGGACCTGCCAAGCCAGGCATGGGAAGCTATCTCCTGGTCTTCCAGTTGCTAAGACCATGGGAATAGTGCAGTGTTTGGTCAGGAGTGTCCCATTTCTCCTGATAGAGTCTGTCACAACTTCCCTTGGCTAGGAAAGGGAAATCTCCCGATCCCTTGTGCTTCCTGGGTGAGGCGATGCCCTGCCCTGCTTCAGCTCGCCCTCCGTGGGCTGCACCCACTGTCCAACTGGTCTCAATGAGATGAACCAGGTACCTCAGTTGGAAATGCAGAAATCACCTGTGTTCTGCCTTGATCTTGCTGGGAGCTGCAGACCGGAGCTCTTCCTAGTTGGCCATCTTGGAAGCAACTGACATAGGTTACATTTTATATGTGTTGAATCTAAGATCCCCATGGAGACTTTAGTAGCTAAATTGATTGGGTGCTCAGGAGATAGGTTTTAACTGAAGACAGAGATTTTAAAAAAATCAGCAAGTATATTGAAAACACAGGGTGTAATGAGATCAGGAACAATGTGTAGAGTGAGAAGAGAATCTAAAACAGAATTCTGGAAAATCCTGGCATTTGAGACAGTTAACACTTAAAATGAAAGCAAAAAAAAGAAAAAGAAGGAAAAAAATTGCAAAATATAGTAAGAAGGAACACCCAAAGGATAGGAGAAATCCCAGAGAGAATAATTCCACAGAGATCAAGAGAATGGGATGTTATAGGAACTAGAAAACGATCAGCAATGTGAAATGCTGGCAAAAGTCAGATAAGAAAAACTGAGAAATATCTCCTGGATTTAGCAATGTCTTGGCAAGAACATTTCACTGAATATTTGACACAGCTGCCAGATATCTGAGTGCTGAGTAGCAATAGGAAAATAAGAAAGTCTATGTAACTTGTATTAATACTTGTTCCAGAAAGTTTCACTTAAACAATAATAATATGTATCACTGTATCCAATACTTATTTAGCGTTTCATTTTCTAGGCATTTACAAATGCTCCACATATATTACCATTTAGTCTAAGCTATGAAATAGGTGTTAATATTACAGAGGAAGAAATCACATTTAGGCTAGATGAGTTGTTAAACGTTACATTAATAGTAATCTGCTAGTAAGTGGCAAATCTGGGATATGAACTTGGACAGTCTGGCTGTAGAGCTTCTCTATAAGAGAGAAAAGAGAAATAGAGTTAGAGGGGACCTGACATCAAGAGAGCCTTATGGAAAAATAGACTTGAATATGTGTGTTATACATGCTAATGGAAAGAAGCCAGTAGAAAGGGAAGCTTTGAAGAGACAGGGAGATCGAGAAAACAGTTTACAGGCTGGATGCAGTGGCTCACACCTGTAATCCCAGCACTTTGGGAGGCCGAGGTGGGCGGATCACAAGGTCAGGAGTTTGAGACCAGCCTGACCAACATGGTGAAACTCCATCTTTACTAAAAATACAAAAAAGAGCCTGCCATGGTGGCACACACCTGTAATTCCAGCTACTCAGGAGGCTGAGGCAGGAGAATTGCTTAAACTTGGGAGGCAGAGGTTGCAGTGAGCTGAGATCGCACCACTGCACTCCAACCTGGGTGACAAAGTGAGGCTCCATCTCAAAGAAAAAAGAAAAGAGTTCAGAGTTCAGATCATGGGTGGGGTGATGAAACTTTGGCAGGAGAAGGGACACATTACCCATTCGATTGTTGCAGAAGAGATGGATAAGATGGGTATTGATGTTGGTCTGTTTGATTCAAGGAAATAGAAATATTTTTCAAGTAATGACTTCCATTAAAAGAAAGGACATTGGCTGAGTATTAGACAGTGAGTGAAAGTGTCAGGCATTAGAAATAAGTAGATGTATTTGATAAATTTAGGTTGGTGCAAACGTAATTGCAGTTTTTGCCATTACTTTTGATTTCTCGTGAGATCTAGTTAATGGCAAAAACCGCAATTGTGTTTGCACCAACCTAATAGTTTCTGAGGCAAACAAAAGAGAAACATGGCTAAAGAAACACGGACATTTTATGAAAGTTTAAAGTCTCATGGGATGTTGAGAATCACAAATTTTAGTGGCACCAATCCGAGTAGGGTGCTATTTCTGTACTATGTTTAGCTTCTTGGTGCAAAGAAGGCAAATAGATGAAAACTGAGTGTCATGTTTTGTTTTGGTGGGTTAGGGGAGGGTAGGGTAAGGTAGAGTATGACAAGTAAAGTAAATGAGGTTTCTGAGAATATTAGCAAGAACATTATTGAAGTGGATACACAGCATGAGAGATTTAGTCAAAAGGAAAAGGTAGAAAGGACATGGATACGTAAGTGTGTGCTGGAGGTCCTAAGGAAGTTAAATGACTGAAGACAAGGGGATAGGTTAGTAAATAAACAGGAGGCTGTATTTGAAGTAGTAGGTGCCTGAATTTATGACATGAGAGAGAATATATTTCAAGTGATGGCAAACATGGAGAGAAGTTATAAAAGTGAGTCATAGACCTGAAGACAAATAGAAAGCAACGGTAGAAAAACAAATCAGAGAACTGAAGATCAGAATGTTGTCTATGTCACCATATGGACCTTGAAGTTTCTTAAGATTTTGATAACACAGAAGGCAAAGAAGAGCCTGCAAGCCAGGGGCTTTTCTTTTAATTTTTTAAAAAATAAATGAGAGTGAAAGATCAGTAAATGAAGAGATTTGTATGTACATCAACAAAATGGCTTTGACATAAAGGAAACAAGTATTTGTTGTTGTTGTTGTTGTTGTTGTTGTTGTTGTTTTACACTTTACAAGGGTCATGAGATAAATACAGTGATAAGAAAGAGCAGCTTTAGGACGTTCTTTTCCAGACATGATGAAGTTACTGGCTCCACACCGATTCTCCCACAATAAACCCCAAATCCTGACAAAATGTACAAAGGCCACTAGTTTCAGACATTGGACAGTTAGCATAGGAATGTGATTCCAGAGACAAGGGAAACACATGAGGAGAGCTCTATAATTGCACTAGTTTTCCTCCTGGAGGCTCTTGGAACTCAATGAAGTAGAATCTATGTTGAGGAGAGGATATGGCTAAGAAAGAAGACAGAGATCAGAATTTGGAGTTACTGAAGAAACCGATATCCAGGCTACCATAATTAAATAAACTACACAGAGAAGGGGCCTCAGAAATCTGCATTGGAATGATCTTGATGCTTCTGTAAAATATTGAGCATTTAATGCTCAGATTGATATAGTTTGGCTGTGTCCCCACCCAAATCCCATCTTGAACTGTAATTCCCGTAATCCTCATATGTCATGGGAGGGACCTGGTGGGAGGTAATTTAACCATAGGGGTGGTTACCCTCATGCTGTTCTTGTGATAGTGAGTGAGTTCTCATGAGATCTGATGGTTTTATAAGGGGATTTTCCTCCTTTTGCTTTGTGCTTCTCCTTCCTGCTGCTATGTGAAGAAGGATGTGTTTGCTTCCCCTTCTGCCATGATTGTAAATTCCTGGGGCCTCCCCAGATAGGCTGAACTGTGAGTCAATTAAACCTCTTTCTTTCAAAAATTACCCAGTCTTGGGTATGTGTTTGTTAGCAGTGTGAGAACAGACTAATACAGTAAATTGCTACCACAGATCATGGGGTGCTGCTATAAAGATACCTGAAAATGTGGAAGTGACTTTGGAACTGTGTAACAGGCAGAGGTTGGAACAGTTTGGAGGGCTCAGAAGAAGACAGGAAGATGTGGGAAAGTTTGCAACTTCTTAGAGATTTGTTGAATGGTTTTGGCCAAAATACTTATAGTGATATGGACAATGAAGTCCAGCTGAAGTGGTCTCAGATGGAGATGAGGAACTTGTTGGGAACTGGAGCAAAGGTCACTCTTCTTATGCTTTAGCAAACAGACTGGCAGCATTTTGCCTCTCCTCTAGATCGGTGGAGCTTTGAATTTGAGAGAGATGATTTAGGGTATCTAGCAGAAGAAATTTCTAAGTGGCAAACCACAGTGGAAATAAATTTGGAAATTTCTCAAAGAACTTAAAACAGAGCTACCATTCTATCCAGCATTATATAACATTACTAGGTATATATCTGATATGGTTTGGATCTGTGTCCCTGCCCAAATCTCATGTTGAATTGTAATCGCCAATATTGGAAGTGGGTCCTGGTGGGAGGTGATTGGTTCATGAGGGTGGATTTCTTATTAATGATTTTGCACCAATCCCTTGGTGCTGTTCTCATGATAGTAAGTGACTTCTAATGAGATCTAGTTGTATAAAAGTGCACATTACTCCCCCCCCCCCCGCCGCCCACTTCTCTCTGTCTTGCTTCTGCTCCTGCAATGTAAGACATCTGCTCCCCCTTCACCTTACTCCATGATTGGAAGTTTCCTCCGCCCTCCCAGAAGCAGAAACAACTAGGCTTTCTATATAGCCTGCAGAACTGTGAGCCAATTAATCTTCCTTTCTTATACATTACCCAGTCTCAGGTATTTCTTTATAGCAATGTGCAAACAGACTAATTTATTATGCAAGTGGAAACAAACTATTCTACCAAAAAGACATGTGCTCTCATGGTCATCACAGCACTATTCACAGTAGAAAAAACATACAGTCAACCTAAGTGCCCATGGATGGTGAAGTGGATGAAGAAAATATGGTACATATGCACAATGGAATACTACACAGCCATTAAAAAGAATAAAGTTATGTTCTTTGCAGCCACGTGAATGAAACTGGAGGCCATTTTCCTAAGCAAATTAATACAGAAACAGAAAATCAAATACTTTATGTTCTCACTTGTAAGTAGGGTCTAAATTGAATATTCATGGACATAAAGATGGCAACAATAGACACTGGGGACTACTAAAAAGGGAGGGATAGAGAAGGAAAAGAGTCAAAAAGCTAACTATTGGGTACTATGCTCAGTCAGTACCTGGGGATGGTATATTTGTACTCCAAACCTCAGCATGACACAATTTATCCAGGTTACAAACCTGCACAGGTACCCATTGAATTTAAGACAAAAGTTAAAAATGAAATAAAATAAAATAAATCAAAAATACATTTACAAATTTTACAGAAAGCATGAACATAATAAATAATTTGATAGGAAATATCAACAGAGAAATAAAATCTCTAGACCTGAAAAATATAAAATCTAAAATGAACAGTTTACCAGCTGGCCTTAACAATAGATAGGAGACCAGAGAATAAAAGATTTTTAAACTTAAACAACTTGAACTTGAAAATAAGGTAATACAGACTATCCAAACCAATGCTTTAGAAATAGAAAAGGTTGAAAAAAACCTTAATAGTCTTCAGGAACATAACAAATATTGTATGTATAATTGGAATTAGAAGAAAAGTAAAACAAATTGGGACATAAAATATTTTTTAAAATAATTGAAAACAAATTTTCAAATTGTGATGAAAAGTGTTAGCTCACAAAACTAAGAAGTCAAGCAAAGTCAAACAGAATAAGCAAACACACACAATACCTAGATACATCATAGTTCTTTTTTTGGGAACTAACAATAAAGCAATACATTTTAAGGCATCAGAGGATAAAGAACACTAAGATTCCAACTAAGACATTGGAGTTCTAACTAATATACCTAAACAACAAGATTAAGAAATGAAACTAATAAATTATAACTCAAAGCCAGAATAATAATCAATATAAACATTCACATTATATTCTGGGGAAAGTGATAGGAATGTCCAATGGTTTCTCATCAGAATGCAAGCTATTATTCAATAAATCAATATTTTTAATATGTTGAAAGAAAAAAATACAATTCTTAATCTAGAATTCTATATACATTGTTGATATGCTTCAAAAATAAAAGTGAAATCAAGACATTTGCAGGTGAAAGCTGTGAGTCTTTATTACCAACATATCTGGACCATACGGAATGTTTAAGAAAATCTTTGAGAAAAATGTTTTGCACATAGGAATGAAGAGATCCAGAACTGGAGAATTTGTAGCTGAATAGAAAATATGTATATTTCTCTCTTCTTCATTTATTTTAGATAATTATTTAAACTAAAAATATACACTTTTGGGTTTAAAACACGTGTACAAGGTAAATGTATTCCAAAATGGCAAAAAAGTCGTTGAATTATTATTTAATTAAATTATACCATTGTAATATTCACAAATTATTTATAGCATACATTAATATGTTACAGATTAATATATCCAGTGAAATCTGGAATTTGTATGTTACAGAAAGCAAAGCATAATTAAAATAACCTATTTCCAGAATGTTAGCTCATTCACGTTGCCTTCTTCCTTAAGGTGACAAAGTTGTCACTCTCACTAAAACTTTCTAATTTATAGCATATGATGATAAGTTACAGAAACATTTTGCCATATCCAGACCAATACTAACAAAAAAGTCAATTGGAGACCTAAAATGGAATCCTAATCAAATACACATTTAATCCAGAAGATGGCAAGAAAGGAAGAAAAATTGAACCAAGAATAGGTGTTTCAAATGGAAAATAATTAGCAAGAAGATAGTCTTATATCCAACCAGAACACTATTTATATCAAGTATAAATAGATAAAACACTTTAATTAAAAGGAAGAGATTATCAGCCTGTATAACAAAGCAAGACCCAACTATACACTCTTTACAAAAAATCATCATTATGTATAACACTACAGATAGTTTAAAAATATAGAAAAATATTGTCATGAAAAAACTAACGATGACTTTTAAGTATTACATCACCTTGTCTTTCAAGATGTAAGCAGAAGTATTTTGAACCAGAATATCGTCTATGGCAGAGCATAAGCCTCACTCCAAATAAGTCCAGGGACAAATAGAGGACTTGTCACTGCACTAACTCGTATTCTGATTTTGATTGAGTTATTTATTTTTGTTCTGCTAAATTCTTTGCTCTCTCTCAAGTCTCTCCTCTTATGGATCTTCTGTTCTCTGTCCCAGCTTTAACCTCACCCCAACCTGCTCTAGAAATAAAATGTCATCCCTCCCTCATGTTTCTGAGTTTCTCCCTCCCTGTGCACTCCTCTCTTCCTCTTCCTATCAGCTGTCCTCAGTCCTCTCACATCATGTCTGAAAACTCAACCACCGTAAACCATCAATATATGTCTTTGAACATTGCTCTATCTACTCAGAAGAAAATTCATATGATTTTTCTTATAGACAGAAGTGGCTGACATCAGTTTTAAATAGCAGTTGTTTTTGTTTTACCCTATATTAATAAAATAATTCTTTTAGGCTTTATTTCCTTTGTTTTTGCCCCTAGTTTTCCATTTTGATACCTTTACCTTTGAAAGTACTTACCACCCGTGAAATATTTAATTTGCAATACGAATCAGGGTCCTAATTTAAAAGGATAAAACCATATGAATGGACATAGATGGGGGTAGTGGGAGGGCTGTTTAAAGGTATGGAATACTCTATGATTCAAAGTTCGTAATATGTATGTAATATGTATATTTGTTATAATATATTATTCCTAAATGACAACTTCCCATTCTTAGTAATCTATCCGCTTTATCAGAAATGACTCTGATAGAAGATCAAGTGTTCTTTACGGTCAGATTAATAAAAAAATGTAAAATTGAATTTCTTATTGGGATTAAATCTTCTTGTAAGAGTAACTTTGCATCTAAAGTTGTAAATATGCTAGATAATTTAAAAATATTCTTCGGCTCCAATGATTTTCAAGATTTATCCCATTTCAATGTAACAAATCTTCCTCATCTATAACTCTGTGGCTATGATAAATTCTACTACAATTCGACTGTGTCATTGTTGCGTGATCTTAGGCAACCAGTTTATCCTATTAAGATAAAGATTTCCTCATTTTTAAAATTAAAGATTGCATGAAATTACTTCTTACATTGGTTATAGCTGTTTACATTTCATGACTATAAATGATTTGTGATTTTTGAAGGAGTTACACTGTTAATGATAACTTCAAGGTTTTGTACTTGCAAATCTACTGAAAACATTTTGTATGTTCAGCACTTTACAGTTAATAAAAATCTGCAGACACTAATATTTATAGTAATTATGTGAAACAGAGAATACTTTACATTTTTAAAATGAAAAACAGAGTTCTGAAGCATTGGATGACTTGCAAGAGCTCATGGGACAAGCTAGTAAGGGGCAAAGCTGGAACTCAAAGGTTTGTCTATTGATGCATCCAGTATACTTTACAAAATCTCACGATTTACTTTCCAATCTAAGCAGACTATCATGAACATACAATGTGCCTCCACAACCTAGGGAGAGACAGAGACAAAAGAAGAAATTTCTACAGTGTACTGGGGTAGATACTATCATGGACATATGCTCCTAGAACTCTAAGGATGTAGAGGAGAGAGGTTATTTTGGGAGTTGATCAAGACATCAGTGGGAGACGGGTATTTGAATAGGAATTCAAGAGGCTGACAAGATGAAGAAGGGCATTCTAGGCCCAGAGATCGGCAAATTCCATAGGCATATGATCTATAACCTGGGAAGAGAGGTGTTTTACTAAGTCTGAAGGGCAGAGGGTACAGACGGCATGATGGCATAGTATAACTTCAGAGAGATCCTCTGGAATGTGATGATTAAAAAGCCATTTACAGGCATACCTAAGAGATATTGTTAGTTCAGTTCCATGCCACTGCAATACAGTAAATATTGTAATAAAGCAAGTTACATGTAATATTTTGTTTCACAGTGCATAGAGAAGTTATGTTTAACTTCACTGCAGTCTACTAAATGTGTAATGGGATTATGTAAAAAATGTACATACCTTAGTTTAGTTAAAAGTACTTTGTTGCTAAAAAAAGTTAATGATCCTCTGAGCCTTTAATGAGGTGAAATCCTTTTGCTGGTGAAAGGTCTTGTCTCAAGATTGATGGCTACTGATTGATCAGAGGGGTGGTTGCTGAATGTCGAGGCAACTATGAGTAGCAATTCCTTCCTTCCTTCCTTCCTTCCTTCCTTCCTTCCTTCCTTCCTTCCTTCCTTCCTTCCTTCCTTCCTTCCTTCCTTCCTTCTTTCCTTCCTTCCTTCCTTCCTTCCTTCCTTCCTTTTTCTTTCTTTCTTTCTTTCTTTCTTTCTTTCTTTCTTTCTTTCTTTCTTTCTTTCTTTCTTTCTTTCTTCTTTGTTTCTTTCTGTTTCTTTTTCTTTCTTCTTTCTTTCATTCTTTCTTCTTTCTTTCTTTTCTCTTTCTTTCTTTCTTTTTTTTTTTTCTTAGATGGAGTCTTGCTTCAGGCTGTAGTGCAGTGGTGCGATTTGATTCACTGCACTCTTGGCCTCCCAGGTTCAAGCAATTCTCCTGCCTCAGCCTCCTGAGTAGCTGGGATAACAGGCACGCGCCACCACACCAGGCTAAGTTTTCTATTTTTAGTAGAGATGGGGTTTCACCATGTTGGCCAGGTTGGTCTCAAACTCCTGACCTCAGGTGATCCACCCGCCTCGGTCTCCCAAAGTGCTGGTATTACAGGCCTGAGCCACCGTGTCCAGCCTGGCAATTTCTTAAAATAAGATAACAATGAAGTTTGCTGCATCAATATTAACTCTCTCTTTTACTAAAAGTTTCTTCATGGTATACAAAGCTTCTTTCAAAATTGGAGCCAATCTCCTCAAATTCTACTAATGCTTCATCAGTTAAATTATATAATATTTCAGTTTTTGTTGTCATTTAAACAATGTTCACAGCATCTTCACCAGCACATTTCATCTCAAGAAATCACATTCTTTGCTCATTCATAAGGCATAAGTTCTCATCCTTTCAAGATTTATTATAAGATTGCAGTGATTCAGTCATATCTTCAGGCTCCATTTGTTATTCTAGTAATCTTAATACTTCTACCATATCTCCAGTTACTTCCTCCAGTAAAGTCTTGAACGCCTCACAAAATCATTCACCATAACGGTTGAAATCAACTTATAAACGCTAGTTAATGTTGATATTTTGACCTCCTCTCATGAATCATGAGTGTTCTTAATGTCATTTAGAAGGAGGAATCATTTCTAGAAGATTTTCAGTTTACTTTGCCCAGATCCATCTGTGGAATCATTATCTATGACACCTATAGCCTTACAAAATATGTATCTTAAATTTAAAGACTTGAAAGTTAAAATTACTGCTTGATTCATGGACTTCAGAATGAATGCTGTGTGACTAGGCATGAAAACAACATTAATCTCCTTGTACATCTTCATCAGAGTGCCTCTGGGTGACTAGGTGTATTGACAATGAGCTGTAATATTTTGAAAGGAATCTTCTTTTCTTAGTAGTAGGTATAACTACTTTTAAGCCAGTGGGCTTAAAATTTTCAGTAAATCATGCTGTAAACATATGTGCTATCATCTGGGCTTTGTTGTTCCATTTATAGAGCACAAGAAGAGTAGCCTTCTTCCTAATTCTTAAAGACATAGGATTTTTAGAATAGTAGGTGAACATGGGCTTCAACTTAGAGTCACCAGCTGTACTAGGCCCTAACAAGAAAGTTAGCCTATCCTTTGGGGGAAGCCTGGCATTGACTTCTTCTGTCTAGCTATGAAAGTCCTAGATGTTTTGTCTACATTGAAAATCTGTTTTTTAGTATAGCCACCTTCATCACCTACAGAAGATCTTAGTAGATCTTCTATATAACTTCCTACAACTTCTATATTAGTACTTGCTGCTTCACCTTGCACTTTTATATTATGGAGATTGCTTGTTTCCTTAAACCTCATGAACCAACTTCTGCTAGCTTCCAACTTTTCTTTGGCAGCTTCCTCATCTGTCTCAGCCTTTATAGAATTAAAAAGAGTTAGGGTCTTGCTATGGATTAGACTTTCTCTTAAGGAAATGTGGTTATTTTTTCTCTTACCCAGACCACTAAAACTTTCTCAGCAATAAGGCTGTTTTTACTTTTTTGTCATTTGTGTATTTACTGGAATATACTTAGAAGCCATAGTGGGGTTATTAATTGGCATAATTTCAATGTTAGTGTGTCTCAAGGAATAGAGAAGCCCAAGAAGGAGAGAGATGGGCAATAGCCTATTGGGGGAGAAGTCAGGATACACACAATGCATCAATTAATTTTGCTGCTTATATAGGCAAGGGTCATGGTGCCCCAAAACAATTACAGTAGTAACAACAAAGACCATTGATCACAGATCACTGTAATAGATATAATAATAATGGAAAAGTTTGAAATATTGTGACAATTACCAAAATGTGACACAGAAACAAGTTGAGCACATGCTGTTACAAAAAAAATGGCACCACAAACTTGGTAGACACAGGAGATCTTGAAGGAAGCACTAAACATGGAAAGGAACAACAGGTACCAGCTCCTGCAAAAACATGCCAAATGGTAAAGAGCATCAATGCTATGAAGAAACTGAATCAATTAACGAGTGAAATAACCAGCTAGCACCATAATGACAGGTTTAAATTCACACATAACAATACTAACCTTAAATGTAAATGGGCTAAAAGACACAGGCTGGCAAATTAGATAAAGAGTTAAGACCCATCAGTGTGCTATATTCAGGAGACCCATCTGATGTGCAAAGGCACAAATAGGCTCAAAATAAAGGGATGGAGGAATATCTACCAAGCAAATGGAAAGCTAAAAAAAAGCAGGGATTGCAATCCTGGTCTCCGATAAAACATATTTTAAACCAAGAAAGATCAAAAGAGACAAAGAAGGCCATTACATAACGATAAAGGGATAAATTCAACAAGAAGAGCTAACTATCCTAAATATATATGCACCCAAAACAGGAGCACCCAGATTCATAAAGCAAGCTCTTAGAGACCTACAAAGAGATTTAGACTCCCACACAATAATAATGGGAGACTTTAACACCCCACTGTCAATATTAGACAGATTAATGAGACAGAAAATTAACAAGGATATCCAGGACTTGAATTCAGCTCTGTACCAAACAGACCTAATAGACATCTACAGAACTCTACACCCCTACTCAACAGAATGTACATTTTTCTCAGCACCACATCACACTTATTCTATAATTGACCACACAACTGGAAGTAAAACACTCCTCAGCAAAAGTAAAAGAACAGCTATGACAATAAACTGTCTCTCAGATCACGGTGCAATCAAATTAGAACTCAGGATCAAGAAACTCACTCAAGGCCGGGCGCGGTGGCTCACGCCTGTAATCCCAGCACTTTGGGAGGCCGAGGCGGGCGGATCACAAGGTCAGGAGATCGAGACCACGGTGAAACCCCGTCTCTACTAAAAATACAAAAAAAAAAATTAGCCGGGCGCGGTTGTGGGCGCCTGTAGTCCCAGCTACTCGGGAGGCTGAGGCAGGAGAATGGCGTGAACCCGGGAGGCGGAGCTTGCAGTGAGCCGAGATCGCGCCACTGCACTCCAGCCTGGGCGACAGAGCGAGACTCCGTCTCAAAAAAAAAAAAAAAAAAAAAAAGAAACTCACTCAAAACCACACAACTACCGGGAAACTGTACAACCTGCTCCTGAATAACTATTGGGTAAATAACGGAATGAAGGCATATATAAAGATGTTCTTTGAAACCACTGAGAACAATGACACAATGTACCAGAATCTCTGGGACACATTTACAACAGTGTGTAGAGGGAAATTTATAGCACCAAATGCCAACAAGAGAAAACAGGAAAGATCTAAAATTTACACTCTAACATCACAATTAAAAGAACTAGAGAAGCAAGAACAAACAAATTCAAAAGCTAGCAGAAGACCAAAAATAACCAAGATCAGAGCAGAATTGAAGGAGATAGAGACACAAAGAACTCTTCAAAAAATCAATGAATCCAGGAGCTGGTTTCATGAAAAGATCAACAAAATAGATTGCTGGCAAGACTAATAAAGAAGAAAAGAGGGAAGAATCAAACAGATGCAATAAAAAATGATAAAAGGCATATCATCACTGATCCCACAGATATACAAACTACCATCAGAGAATACTGCAAGCATCTCTATGCAAATAAACTAGAAAATCTAGAAGAAATGGATAAATTCTTGGCACATACACCCTCCCAAGACTAAACCAGGAAGAAGTTGAATCTCTGAATAGACCAATGATAGATTCTGAAATGGAGGCAATATTTAATAGCCTACCAACCAAAAGAGCTTCAGGACCAGACGGATTCACAGCCTAATTTTACCAGAGGTACAAAGAGGAGTTGGTACCTTTCCTTCTGAAACTATTCCAGTCAATAGAAAAAGAGGGAATCCTCCCTAACTCATTTTATGAGGCCAGCATCACCCTGATACCAAAGTCTGGTAGAGACACAACAACAACAACAAAAACAAACAAACAAACAAACAAAAACAAACAAAACAAAAAACAACAACAAAAAAACCCCAGAATTTTAGGCCAATATCCCTGAAGAACATTGATTCAAACATCCTCAATAAAATACTGGCAACCCAAATCCAGCAGCACATCAAAAAACTTATTCACCATGATCAAGTGGGCTTCATCCCTGGGATGCAAGGCTGGGTCAACATGCACAAATCAATAAACGTAATCCATCACATAAACAGAACCAATGACAAAAACCACATATTATCTCAATAGATGCAGAAAAGGCCTTAGACAAAATTCAAAAGCCTTTCATGCTAAAAACTCTCAATAAACTAGGTGTTGATGGAATGTATCTCAACATAATAGAGCTATTTATGATAAACCCACAGCTAATATCATACCGAATGGGCAGAAACTGGAAGCATTCCCTTTGAACACCAACAAAGGACAAGGATGCCCTCTCTCACCACTCCTATTCAATATAGTATTGGATAGTATTGGCTATCTGGCCAGGGCAATCAGTCAAGAGAATGAAATGAAGAGAGGAAGTCAAATTGTCTTTGTTTGCAGATGACATGATTGTATATTTGGAAAACCCCATTGTCTCAGCCCAAAATCTCCTTAGGCTGAAAAGCAACTTCAGCAAAGTCTCAGGATACAAAATTAATGTGCAAAAATCACAAGCAATTCTATACACCAAGAACGGACAAACAGAGCCAAATCATGAGTGAACTCCCATTCACAATTGCTACAAAGATAATAAAACACCTAGGAATTCAACTTATAAGGGATGTGAAGGACTTCTTCAAGAAGAACTACAAACCACTGCTCAATAAAATAAAAGAGGACACAAACAAATGAAAGAACATTCTATGCTCATGGATAGGAAGAATCAATATCTTGAAAATGGCCTTCCTGCCCAAGGTAATTTATGTATATATAAATATAAATATATATGTAAAAATATTATATTTATATATAGATTATATTTATATCAATGCTATTCCCATCAAACTGCCACTGACTTTCTTCACAGAATTGGAAAATACTACTTTAAAGTTCATATGGAATGAAAAAGAGGTCACATAACCAAGACAATCCTAAGTAAAAGAACAAAGCTAGAGGCATCACACTACCTGACTTCAAGCTATACTACAAGGCTACAGTAACCAAAACAGCATGGTACTGGTACCAAAACAGATATATAGACCAGTGGAATAGAACAGAGGCCTCAGAAATAACACCACACAGCTACAACCAGATGATCTTTGACAAACTTGACAAAAACAAGAAATGGCAAAGGATTCCCTATTTAATAAATGGTTTTGGGAAAACTGGCTAGCCATATGTAGAAAGCTGAAACTAGATCCTTTCCTTACACCTTATACAAAAGTTAACTCAAGATGGATTAAAGACTTAAATGTAAGCCCTAACACCATAAAAATCCTAGAAGAAAACCTAGGCAATACCATTCAGGACACAGGCATGGGAAAGACTTCATGACTAAAACACCAAAAGCAATGGTAACAAAAGCCAAAATAGGCAAATGGGATCTAATTAAACTAAACAGCTTCTGCACCACAAAAGAAACTATCATCAGAGTGAACAGGCAACCTACAGAATGGGAGAAACTTTTTGCAATCTATCCATCTGACAAAGGGCTGAAATCCAGAATCTACAAAGAACTTAAACAAATTTACAAGGGAAAAACAAAACAACCCCATCAAAAAGTGGGCAAAGGATATGGACAGACCCTTTTCAAAAGAAGACATTTATGCAGCCAGCAGACATATGAAAAAATGCTCATCATCACTGCTCATTAGGGAAATGCAAATCAAAACTAAAATGAGATGCCATCTCCCAGTTAGAATGGCAATGATTAAAAAGTCAGGAAACAACAGATGTTGGGGAGGATGTGGAGAAATAAGAATGCTTTTACACTATTAGTGGGTGTATAAATTAGGTCAACCATTATGGAAGAAAGTGTGGTGATTCCTCAAGGATCTACAACTAGAAATACCATTTGACCTAGCAATCCCATTACCAATATACTCAGATTATAAATCATGCTACTATAAAGACACTTGCACATATGTTTATTGTGGCACTATTCACAATAGCAAAGACTCGAAACCAACCCAAATGTCTATCAATACTAGACTGGATAAAGAAAATATGGCACATATACATTATGGAATACTATGCAACCATAAAAAAGGATGAGTTGATGTTCTTTGCAGGGACATGGATGAAATTGGAAACCATCATTCTCAGCAAAATATCACAAGGACAGAAAACCAAACACCACATGTTCTCACTCATAAGTGGGAGTTGAACAATGACAACACATGGACACAGGGAGGGGAACATCCCACTCCGGAGCCTGTTGAGGGCTGGAGGGCTAGGGGAGGGATAGCATTAGGAGAAATACCTAATGTATATGATGAGTTGATGGGTGCAGCAAACCAACATGGGAAATTTATACCTATGTAACAAACCTGCACATTGTGCACATGTACCCTAGAACTTAAAGTATAATAAAAATAAAATAAAATAAAATAAAAGCTTGCCTTTTTTGCAACAACAACAACAACAACAAAGAAAATCAAAGTACAGGTCTCATTAAAGACTTTTAAAATTGAATTTCAGTTTTGGGCCTAAGAACATACGTTTTAAGCCTCTATCAAACATATGCTTATGTTCATTATGTTTTATTATTCTCAAAGCATATTTCAGGTCCTGTGTATGTGTCTGTGAATAAGATAGAAGAAACTGCCTGCTCACATGGCAAATACTATAGGCACAAGACGTAATAAACACACAGACAGATACCAAAGATAATTTCAGACTGTTAAAAACATTTGTGATGGTGTGTAGGGAGGTTACTTTGGGCAGGGTGGTTAGAAAATGAATTTCTCTTACAAGGAGCTATTTAGCTAAACCATCAAAGATTGTAAGTAAACAACCACACATTAATGGAAGGAGAAAGTGCTGGGTAAAGGGCACAGTAAGCACCAAGGTATCCAGATAGGAGAATCCTTTCATAGACAAGAGACTAAGAGAATCTAGCATATCTAGAACAGATGAACGAGGGAGAGGGTGAGAGAGGTGGGTTGATCTGGTACCTTGTAGGTATGTAACGAAGCCCCCCAAAAGTTACTGGTGTAAAACAACAAGTATTTTGTTATGCTCACAGGTCACTGGGTCAAGGTTTTGGCCAGAGGATAGCAAGGATGACTTGTCTCTCCTCCACTATGTCTGGGACCTCTTGGAATCATTTGGAGTCTTCTTCACTCTCTTGCCTGGCACCTGGACTGGGAAGACTTGGAACCCACTGGGACTGTTGACAGAAGCACAAACATGTGACCTCTTCATGTGACCTGGGCTTTCCACAGCCTGGAGGCTGATTTCTGAGGAGTGACCCAAAAATAATATCCACAAAGTGAGTATTTCACAAGATCTAAACATAAGCAAAATGATCTTTGATAACCTAGCCTATGAGGTCCCATAGTATCACTTCACCCATATTTTATTGGTTAAAGAAATCATTCAGATTCATAGGGTAAAGATATAGAATGCTGTCTCTCAGTGGGACAAAAATCTAGAAATTTGGGATCACTTTTTAAAAACCTACACATTGACAGAAGCAAAGTAATAAAGGGTTTTTTAATCCGTCATACAGAGCTTGATTTTAATCTAATTGCAATAAGAAGCCATTGCAAGCTTTCAAGTAGGACATTATGATGTACGAACAACTGACTTAAGGGACTTTAACCTTGTTCCATTGCATAGTAAACACTTAAAAAAAATACCAAGAAGGAATTTCATAAAATCTTGCTAATGACCATCAATTAAAGAGAGGAGGCTCAAGTTACTTCCTACTTTTTTTTTCAAACAACATGCCATAACGGACATTTTTTTAAAAAAAATATTGTGTTAGGCCAGGCATGGTAGCTCGTGACTGTAATTCCAGCACTTTGAGAAGCCAAGGTGGGAGGATATTTTGAGTTTGGGAGTTCAAGACCACCTGGGCAACATAGTGAGAACTCATCTTTACTTAAAACGGAAAAAAAAAAAATTACCCAGATGTGGTGGCACATGCTTGTAGTCTCAACTACTCGGGAGGCTGAAGCAAGAGGATCACTAGAGCCTGCAGGATCAAGGCTGCAATGAGCTATGATTATGATACTCCACTCCAGCCTGGGTGACAGAGTGAGACCGTATGTCAACAAATTAAAAATAAAAAAATAAAATAGATGATCTTAGAATTTTAAAATATGGAAAAGACCTCCTTAATATTATCTAGTAAATCTCCACCATTTTCATGATGAGAAAAATGTGATCCAGAGAGGTGAATGACTTGACAAAGATTTCAGAGCTACTCAGAGGAATATTGAGTGGTCTAGATAATAAGTGAGAAATTTGAGTGGAGAGAGAAAAAAAAAATACTTAGGTATTATGCTATGATCATACACTAGTGCAATCATCCCTTCCATTTTCCAAGTTATAAAACATTTTCATGTACATTATTTGATTTGGTCTTCATTACTCCATAAAGTAGCAAGGGTGGGCATTAATGTCCCCATTTTATAGATTAGGCAACAAAGCTTATATGAGTCACATAGCTAATTATGTGTACAATCCTGAATTAGAAAAGGATATCACCCACTTTCCATTTCAGGATTCTTAGTCAAATGAAGAAAAAGAGGATATATTTATCAAAATAAAAAAAGTATATATCAAAGCTATAACTATTCAATACTAAACACACCATGATGTAAAACAAAGCAATTTTCCAAGACATCACATGTTTCTAAACATCCATACAATGGATATTTTATATGTAAAGTATGGAGAAAATTAGCTAATGTTCCCTTTTCATTTTTTTTTTTTTTTTTTAAATTTTTTTTTTTTGAGACAGAGTCTCGCTCTGTCACCAAGGCTGGAGTGCAGTGGCCGGATCTCGGCTCACTGCAAGCTCTGCCTCCCGGGTTCCCGCCATTCTCCTGCCTCAGCCTCCCAAGTAGCTGGGACTACAGGCGCCCGCCACCTCGCCTGGCTAGTTTTTTGTATTTTTTAGTAGAGATGGGGTTTCACCGTGTTAGCCAGGATGGTCTTGATCTCCTGACCTCGTGATCCGCCCGTCTCGGCCTCCCAAAGTGCTGGGATTACAGGCTTGAGCCACCGTGCCCGGCCAATGTTCCCTTTTCAAATAGGCTTTCTGGTATTTTTTGAGATCTTTATGCCAGGATGCAATAAAATTTTAGAAAACACTGAT
Source organism: Theropithecus gelada (assembly GCF_003255815.1). Lineage (NCBI taxonomy): Eukaryota > Metazoa > Chordata > Mammalia > Primates > Cercopithecidae > Theropithecus > Theropithecus gelada. The sequence continues at coordinate 19,618,249 of NC_037684.1, forward strand.
ATCCACACAGAGAAAGTTCACACTTCTTTGCAGAGGATTACTGCTTGACCTTTTGTTTTGCTTCAGACATTCTATATTTGTTTTGGTGGAGATACAGAAGCTGCTCCGTTCTAGATACTCAGTAGATGTCAGAAGAGAGTGAAGCAAAAATGTTTGCTAAGAAAAAAAAATGACACATCCGCTATAAATGGTTTATTGAAAGTATATTTTGGTTACTAATTCCAAATCTGTCAACATCTGGCCAACTTCCACGACTTGCAAATTTTTCATTCTCTACTCTTTCAAGCTACCTAATCTATGATCTTTATTTTCTTGGGCTCCTTAGTTGAAAATTGAAACAGGGAAAATGGTCAATTATTTTGGGATAAATAAAAAGTTAATATGTATCTCATTTTACATATTTCTCATAACTAAAACCATAAGCAACATATAGTTTTTAAAATGAAATAATACCTTAATTTTACATGTATTTAAGGACTTAAAGATAGTCTACTGAGGGGTGAAACATAAAAGAAATAGCTTTGGTCCTCAAGAGGCTTGCTTTCTGGTGAGGGAGACAAAATAGATGTTTAAGAAGTGATTATAAAATCAAAATAAGTTTAACAGTGAGAGCAAAAATATGTGCTGCAGGGAACAGGCACTGTTCTGAGTTTAGGAAACTACAGTAAGCAACTCCCTTAAAGACAATTTGAATATAAGCAGTTTTGTCTGGAGCCACAAAGTCATTCTTATTCAGAGTAATGAGAAAAATCAGAACATAAATACAGAGTTATGCTAAATCTTAAAGGATGAGCAAATCTCATTGGCAGAAGAAGATTTAAAGGTCAATTTATAGAACTTTCTGGCTGAAGTTTTAATAGTAGGCAGTGGTGGAGAACAAGGTAAAACTGGAAAAGAACGGGGGAAGAACTTTAATAGTCAATATTAATAATTTAAAATTGGTTGTAAGTCAGTAAAACGTTGAAAACTTTCATCAAGAAAGCAGCTCCATGACAGCAAGGTTGCCCACACCCTCTTCAATAAAATGCAGTAGTGAATATTTTTGTACCTCCACCCATCAATAGAAGGAGTCTATCTCTCTACTCTTTGAATCTGGGTGTGGCCATATTGCTTGCTTTGGCCAACGGGGCATTGGAAAATGTGATATAAGCAGAGGCTTAAATAGTTCTTGCAAATTTGGTCTTGCCCTCTCTTGCTGTTGAAAAGCCTTTGGCCAACATAAGAACAAGCCCAAGCTTGCCTATTGGAAGAAAGAGACTAGTCATTCTGGACACTCCAACAACCCTAACAGATTGTCCAGTCATGTGAATAAGGCCATCTGAGAATTTTTAGCCCCAGACAAAATGACAGTTGACAGTAGAGATGAGCCAAGTTGCTCAAGACCAATAGAACTACCTATTGACCCATAGAATTGTGAGCAAATAAATAGTTGTTTTAAGTCTCTGTATCTAAGTGTAGTTACATGGTAAAAGTTAACTGACATAAAAAAATGATAGAAATGGCAAAAATATTAAAATTTCATATATACTCTGGCAAAGTCAAGTTTAAACAAGCATCAGCAGAATTATTAACCAAAGCTTCTTCATTGCTAAGACTAGATAAAGTCTCAGTGCTCTGTGCTTTCATTGCACAAATCATACTATAATGCTATTTCCTTTGGATAATGTCACCCACTTAGTCATTAACTCTGAGGGTCAGAGATCATGTATACTTTGATTGCTATTGTATCCCCATTATTTTTTGTAGTGCCTAGCATACAGCATGAATTCAATAAATGTTTTTTGGATAAAATGGCTATTAAGATAAGCCACCATATATGATAGCAAAAAACATACATATATGTTTTTCAAGACATACATGAATTCCTTAAAGTTAGCCCAGAATCTTTTCTATATGGAAGACTTTTCCAGGGCCATTAAGTAGGACAGGCATCCTGCCATATAATAATCTATTTGATGCTTGTTATTGTCCTTCAAACTATATATAATCTTGACTCCTCAACCAAGATGAATCCAGTGCTCCATCCTGGTTAAGCTATCTCAGGTGTTCCCAGGTAACTTTGCTTCAGGTTTAACCCACCATGGCACTACTAGTGTGCCATGACCTCATAAATGAAAGCTGGATATTACTTTTTATGCCATTTAATCACATTAAAATGAATATCGGTATTTTTATTTAACTATTTCTTAAATTTATGGCTTTATCAAAGAGGAGAGTTTCTATTATTTTTGACAGATCATGTGAATGACAATATGTTGGGCTTAATTTTCTTGTCAATTATAATTAATATCTTCTCAAAACAAACTGGAAAGTATCTCATTTCACTCAATAATAACATAATACCAAAAATAAATCTATCAGATTTAATTTGACCAAAAATTAATTTCTACCACTTTGCTTTTTTCAATGATAGATTAATTTCTGGCTCTCGATTATGTATCCTCCCTAAGGAAATATCTGTAACTAAACTTACGGCCATATTTCTACTTGAAGAACATGCATAAAGTGTATGTTAAAACTATAGACCAGGGCCTGAAGGTGTTGGAGTCATTTCGTTACCTCACATCACCCCACTTCCCAACCTATTTCTAAAGAAGGACTTGCATATTATGTGACTGGAATCTAGGTTACACCTGTTTTGTTTGTTTGTTTGTTTGTGAAAGAAGAATCTTTAGCTAGTCAAAGGTAAGAAACATGGAAGTGGAAAATACATTTTCTCATTTTTGTGGCATGTAATTTCTTTCTCATAACAACTAACTGATTTTGATTGTATCCCCGATATAATTGTCTTGCTTTGGCTTCTACTAGATGAAGCTGAACTTCAGCAATGTTTCGGAAAAAACTCTACGTCATCTTTCTTTTCAGGGGCAAACCTTAACCTGAAGACAACATGGATGCTTCCTTTTCATTTGTATGCAGAGCTTCTGTTAGGTGGCAGCAGTAAAGGATCCTATCCAAATAACTTATGGGCTTTTTTTAAGAAAAAATAGCTACAGAACATTTGATTTACAGTTACTTCAACAAACTGTTGTTCTCATTATTGTTGTAAGTTGAGGCACTTAGATTGTTTTGCTTTGCAAATGCTCAGTGCGATTGCAACTGTTAAGGGACTGTAGTAATATATCACTGACAAAATCAGAACAGTATTAACATTTTTAGTTCACAATTATTCCAAACTGGATATAGAAGATGTCGTGTCTTAATGCTGCGAAGGTACTCAGACTGCACTGATAACATTCTTATGAATTAATTTAAACAAATGTTAAAGAACTTTTATTCTAACGAATTGAATGCAAAGGCCTCATTGTCTACAATATTTCATGTACTAACCCTAGGAATAAAAAGTGCTGCCTAAAACTTTAAATATTCTGAATGTTTTCTACAAAAAATTGTTCCATGATTTAGAAATATATCAATATTCAGGAGAGAAATGGCTTTATTAATTATATGACATGCATTTCATTAACAAAAAGGGTGAAAGTTAAGCAGCTAGCATACCCAGAGATGAATTAATTCACATACCAAATGATCTGTGAGTAAAGCTTAGAAAAATCCGATTGACTACTTTTAATTATCTCATCTTGCCTACTCAATTTATAAACAAAATCACAAATCCACTGAATAAATTTATTGATTCTTCCATTGTGTGTTCAGACAAAAGAGCATCCATTCCAGCAAGTCTGTGTGAAAATGTTTCTAAAAGTTGCACTGGTAAAGATTCCAACTTCAGCATCTAAATCTCATTAATTTAATTTGACAATAATTTATTGATTTTTTACTGTGTTATTGCATGGTACTGTATTTTATAGTGAACACTAAAGAGTGAGCTGTTGTTATTTGGGGGGCAAACTGTAGAATTCTTTTATGGAATAGGCTTCTTTAGAAGCACATCTTAGCATGGTTGTTTGGTTGTATGCACCCTGGGGTATCCATAATGAGCTTGGCACTTGACGTGCTCGTATGGTGATCTATATAAAAAATACCTGCATTGGGAGAATGAGAATGGCCAGAGAAAAAGGTGTAAGGAGGACCTGGTGGGTCAGGGTTTCAGTAGGAGGCCAGCAGAATTTAGAAGAAAATCTGCCAATGGTGTTTGACTCAGGAGATTTTTACAAGAATCTCTTGTATTGTGCTCCAATGAATTATCCCCTTCTCTACTCCAGTGCTGTTGTCCTCAAGCTGTATTTAAAAGTTATATACGCCTAAATGGCTTGTACATGTCATTAAAAGCAGGGGGAAAGGAATAAAGGAAGACAGTCTAGGGCACACTGTTTAGTTATCTTAGGGGAGACAGGAAGAAAGACCAGCTACAAGTGATTCTTTTAAAAAATTGTTAGAAAAAAATCCTAAACTTTTAGAAATGTAAATATAATACCAGGAACTTTAGTTTTTGGAAAGATTTGAAGGTAAGTTACCATGTTCTTTCAACACTCTGGAATATTTAGTGCATATTTCCTATAAACACAAATTCTCTCACATTTCTTAATTAATACACATTTGTCTTAATATCAAAATAAAGAGACTAACTCCAATGTACTGTCACCATGTAGTTCTCAGACCTCATCTAAGTTTTGCCAGATTTCCTAATAAGAGCCCTTAATAGCAAACAAGATCTGCTTTGGCAATACATTTTGTACTTAGTTGGCAGGTCCCTTTAGTCTTCTTCAACTTCAATGGGAACAGTTCCTGAATCTTTCCTTGCCTTTATATCATTAAAATTTTTGAAGAGTAGAGCTGTTATTTTGTAGATGGTCCTTCACTTTGGTTTGTCTGTCTGCTTTTTTAAAATAGTTATATTCATATTCTACCATGGCAGATATCACCGAAGTGATGCTGTTTATTTGTTTTGTTTTGTTTTAGATTCTATCATGTGTTACACAATTTAATTTTGTCCCTGTTCAATTACTGGTGATATTAACTTTGATTATTTGGCTAATCTTTTCTAGAGTCTGCTAAGCTTTTATAATATAAAGACACTCATTTTTTCCTTAAAATTAATTACTTTCCAGGAGGTACTTTGAGGATGTATAAACATGTTGTTTCTTACCAAAATTGTGATAAATTAACATATTTATTTATATCATCATGAAGTCATGGGATTCCTATTTTAATCAATGGGTTACAATCATTATTTATGTTATTTGTTTATTTATATCTTATTTTTGATCACACCATAGCCATTATACTAATTATTTATTTTGATGTCAAGATGCCTTCATTTGCTTAATAGGAGTATTTTCATTCTGGTCCCTGGTTCTTTGGACATGTCTAAAACAATATTTGAGAACCTCGTGTTTTGGCAAACTAAGATGTTTCAGGATCATTTAATATTGTCTTTATCCCCGACCTGAGATCAGCCATTACCCAGAAGGAGCCCTGGTTCCTTTAGGTAGATAATGATATTTAGAAAACAGTATCTGGTGCTGGATGTGCTTATCTACCTGGGGATATCACTGTACCTAGGCCCTGTCAGTGTACAGATACATATATTTATCCATTTATCTATCATCTATCTATCTACCTTCTTTCATCTACTTATCTATCTACTATCTATTTAATTTTTCTTTCATCTAGGTATCTATTTATTCATTATCTATCTATGAAAACCATGAATTCATACTCTTATCTTTGATTTAAACGAAACTCCACATTTCCAGTGGTGTATTCTAGTTTTTTATCTTTTGATGTTCACAACTTCCTTCAACAGTGAGACAGTTAGCTCCCATTATCCCTAATTTATTTACTTATTTGTTCAATTTACCTGAATACAATCAATCTCTTATTCTTTATATCCCATGTCTCTGTAACCACCCCCAGTATGGACCCCCTCTCACCCCCTCTAGTTCTAATACCTTATTCTAAGCTACTGTGACTCCATCTTCCCCCTTTGCTGTAGTTGGTCATACCTAATAGCTTTAAGACTTAATTGAAAAAAAAAAGAGGGGGAGGAGATAAGGAAGAGAAGGAACAGAAAGTGGAAGAGAGAAAAAATTTTAAACAATGAGGTGGAAAGTTAACTGGAATAGTAAATCATCATGAGAGGAGATCAGTTAAACAGAAGCTTTTTGGAAATTCCTCTCAAGATATGAGGTAGGTGGAAATAAAAAGCATAGTATTTAGCCATCAAAGTAGAGGCAATCCCAGTTAATGTATAAATGAAAATTAGAACTAAAAAGAATTCTATAAATAAGGACTCTCTAGAGCAATAGAACAATTAGATATTATTCCTAGGAGATTTCTAGACACAAGTATGAATGAGACAAAGGTTATCTTGGGCAAGTATAAATTATTTATACATGTGTTCATTTAATCATTTATATTCATATGAATATTTGAGTTCTTATGATTTGCCAGACATATCACAAGACATGAGGAATACAAAGATAATGATTGGTTTTCTGACCTTTTTTCCTCTGGAATTATTTTCCCTTCAGTCTATTCCCATCCCAATAATTGATTGTTGGTATATCTTTCTCGTCAAAAAGAAAACAAGATTTGATGAATTGCTCATATCACAGTGAACATAATTTTAGTGATTTATCTATCCCAGTTACATTTGAATTCTGTACTATAATGGCAGAAACAGGATGCAGAGAAATTGTGAAATTTTAGCTACTGTTACATTATACGTCTGCGGTTGTTATTGAAAGTATTTGATAACCAGTACAGCAGAGGACCAATAAAAAGAGATGGTAGGCCGGGCGCGGTGGCTCAAGCCTGTAATCCCAGTACTTTGGGAGGCCGAGGTGGGTGGATCACGAAGTCAGGAGACTGAGACCATCCTGGTTAACACGGTGAAACCCCATCTCTACTAAAAACACAAAAAATTAGCCAGGTGCGGTGGCGCATGCCTGTAGTCCCAGCTACTCTGGAGGCAGGAGAATGGTGTGAACTCAGGAGGTGGAGCTTGCAGTGAGTGGAGATAGCGCCACTGCACTCCAGCCTGGGTGACAGAGCGAGACTCCCTCTCAAAAGAAAAAAAGAAAAGAGAGAGCGAGAGAAAGAGAGAGAGGGTAGTTATTAGCAACTGGTACATTCCATATAGATCTACTAACTAAATATTAAATCTGTCTTTGGGGTAGTTGAGAAAGAAGAGCAAAATTTCAGAATACAGAATAAACTGGGGACTGAAGTGTACTTGAGTACAGAGCACAGTGTTTGGGCCTGAAAAAAAGTCAAAGAATTGAAAATATGAGTCCTAGGGCGTGACAGGCAGATGAATGAATGAAATATTTGGGGAACTCTGTGATTATGTGGTTAAGTCTGGGGCATTAGGCAGACTTTCCCTGAAGAGGAGATAAATAGATGGATCAGAAGGACTTTGGTGAAAATTTCTCAAGTGGGGTGAGGGAGAGTATGAAGGAAGAACATCTGGTTTGATGCAACAGCATTGAGAGCTAAGGAGTCCTACTCTTCTACTAATAAAATATAAAATAATGTTATTCAGTGGTTTGGGGAATGTATATTTCAGAATCACCAAATTATACACCTTAAATATGTGCAGTTTATTGTATATCAATTTTTTTTTTTTCCAAATATATTGTTTTTTTTTTTTTATTTTTTTTATTTTTATTTTTATTTTTTTATTTTTTTTTTAATTTATTTATTATTATTATACT